>NW_006978031.1:0-1221 GCF_000164805.1 Carlito syrichta | reverse complement strand
CCATTCCTAGGTGTTTGTCAATATAAATATTTTAAAATTAAGTCATCCTCTGATCTTTTCCATAAAGCAGTTTACATGAGTCAATTCTAACCAGAGATTAAAACTTTAAATTTAATTCTAATGCTTTTTTGATTTTTATATATAAATGCATTTCTGAAAATCAAAAGTAAAATTTTACTTTCTCTAAGTAGGTTGAATTTACTATGATAAATATTTTCAGAAGTATGAGCCATACATAAGTAAGCATTCTTTAAAAACTTACCATGGTATTCAGAGAAAGTATGAAAAATGCTAAAATTATGAATATTTTATTAATGCTAAATGCTGAATAGTTTGAATAGTTTGTAGCAGTTGGACCATGAAGTAGACAAAATGCCCCTAAAACACATCTACCAAATCTCCATGCTGTGTTGATTAATGACTGATACTTTGGTAAAGCAAATCTAGTATTTTATTAACCCATGGAAAATGTTCTACAGCACTGAAGACTTTTAGATCTATCTTGTCCGTGACCTTTATCTTCACTACATTTCTAAATTATTGACATATATATAGAGGGCACCAAATCTTTTCATATGTTTCCTAATTTGTCTTTCTTCTTATATGACAGCATCCTTAGGTGAATTCTTAAAGTAATACTTTTAATAGTAATGATTCTGAAACTTGTATCCACACATTAATCATAATGAAGTAGGTTATGAGTGTATGTATCATTTACAAACATTTATTAGACACCCACTGTGCTGTATTAACTGAGGTTCACAGATTTTCTGAAATAGGCAATTAAAATTAGGGAAGATAAGTAATTCCATGCATTCTAGGATTGTTGATATCTATCTGTGGAGCAATAATAAAGGTTTGCAATTCTGTAATTACTCCATGTCAGTTACTATTTAAGTGCTTTATATATACTACTTTATTTAACCTTCACAACTACCTGTGGAATAGTTACTTTTATGCCTGGTTAGAGATTAAATAACTTGCCTAGAGCCACACAGCAAAGAGCATGATAGACTGGGGGTTTCAACCAGGCAATTGACTACAGAGTCTATGTTCATGAACCCTCCATCATCCTGCATACCCTGTGGCCAAAGTAAGAACAGAGTCTCCAGCTTACACAACTAAAATCCCTGCTAAATGATAAGTAGATGCTATAATTTAGCTGTATCTCTAAAATAATAAATTAAACAAATGTCAATCTCCCGCATTATGTCTTGAAAT
>NW_006978030.1:0-1823 GCF_000164805.1 Carlito syrichta | reverse complement strand
CCCCACACATCTCACACCTTCCCACAAGTGACCTTTTCACTCTGGGCTTGGCTCTTCTGTGGTGGGTTAAGTGTCTGCACACATGCACATCATCAGGCTCCCTAGTGTGATGATGACGTGGTCATCCATAACGTTGCTCTCCAGATCTGCAAGAGATGGAAGCTCCATTCAGGCTCCTGCAACCTTGCAGGGGATGGTCATGGACAAAAGGATATGGCAAGATACGAACGTCCTACGTTGTTCCTTTATGCTGCTACTTGTAGCCCTTTGAACTTCAGGGCGCTTTTTATCAAACCAAGTTCCCACATGTCTAACAGTACCTAGTCCCTTAGACTCTAAATCCTAGACCGTATGTCATTATTTCCTGACATCCCATGGTCATGAGTGCCATTATTTCTCTCATCCCCACATGAGAGCCATCTCCTCTCATAGGAAATTCTCAAAATTCCACAGGCATGCTGCCTCCTGTGGCAGTGGCTTCGGTATTGTCTGGGGGCATTATTAAAGGCCACCCTAATTATAATCACTGGTCCTCAGCTTGTCCTGTGTCTAGATTAAGCATTATAACGTCCAACTAGTATCTTCAGAAAGACTTCTCTAAACTTTGGATTTACCCAAGTGCTCCCTTGGTGATTGTATTTACCTCTATCATAGCATTTCCTCACTACAATAATTGCTTCTGTTTTTAGAGCTCCTAAATGGTATGGACTAGTTTGCACTTATCTATCTATTACCAATATGTGGCACTCTGTTCTGCACAAAATAGATGTTCAGTGCATGTTGATGAGTCATTTGTCGAAGGTTGAGTTGAATAAGTTAGGGTGAAAATTATTTCCGGGCCTATGAATTAATTTTATTCCAGAAACTCTTTCTGTTGCCAGTATTACTTTGTCATGAAATATTAAGTATGACTTGTGTTGACACTCAGATAGGACATACATCCACTAGAGTTGTCACTGAAGAAAGCTTATAATTAACTAAGGTTTCATTCTCAGAGGGTAACTTATTTACCATGTCTTGGGGAGGCATGTTGAAGAGGGTGGCTGACTGTCCCATGCTTTCACCTTGTAGGAGACACAGAATTTAGCAGCCGCCTGGATTGGCCTTTAGTTGCGTCTATAGCTCAATATCCTCTGGCAGTTTCTTCCTTAAGTCCTCCCAAAAGGCTATGTGAAGTTTCATGGACATTATCAAGCCAAACTATCTGAGAAAGCATCTGGACCCCTCAACATAGGGTGTCTCAACTTTTCAGCCACTGCCCTCCAATCCCCCAGCAGCACCCAAACATCCTCCTGTCTTAAATACAACCAGGAACCCCAGAGACTGTCTTTGCCAGTCTCAACACCTTCAGTTTTCTCTGTGCAGCTACATACTGGTGGGTGTCCCTGAGGGATTAAGTCTTGGAGAAGTTTGTACCCGGTAGTCTGAGTCAAAACTGGGTTTTTCTCACTCTGGATCTTTTGTCCTAATAATTTCAGTAGACCCTCAATCTTCTCTAATTCTGAACTGTTAAGGAAGCCCTTTCCTGGCCATGTTTCAGAAGAATGATCCCTTGCGAAAATGAGATTTCATGAGAAGATGTATGTAAACCCATACTGCAAAGAGACAAAACCAGAATTGAGGGAAAAGGCTCTATTGAAAAAGCATGAAAGCATCCTCTTAAGCAGACTCTGGAAATGGAACCTGTGGCAGTTTGCCTATGTGTTTCTGGGAACCACTTTGGATAAAGGGATAGCTCATTTTCCTCTGAAAAGAAGACTAGTAGACTCACGAGTGAAGGGACCCAAGAAAGCTGACAGTTTATTGTGCAGGGGAGCTCACTC
>NW_006978029.1:0-1582 GCF_000164805.1 Carlito syrichta | reverse complement strand
TGCCTCTGTGCACATCATCCCACAGGAGGTGGCAATGTGGGCATAGTGTGTGGGTACATGATGTACACCATGTATACACACAATGTAATAAAGGTACACAAGGAACAAAATTGTTGTGCGTCTGTGTGCATGCATGTGTGCCTGTGTGTGTGTGTGTGTGTGTGTGTGTGTGTGTGTGTGTGTGTATGCACACTTCTGCTCCCTTGGGCATAGGATATCCTTTTTGCATCTCTTGATAGCTACCTTTCAGTTAAGATCTCTAAAACCAAAATTAAAATATAAAGGCTAGTCCAGGGTAAAGTTGTATGAACATATTTTCAAATAAGGATCCTATTCAGTTAATCATGATTGTGTAAAATAACCATCTGTCCCAGTGTACTCTACTTCCCAGGTAAGACTCTGTCTGTAGAAAATGTGTTTTCTGTGTGCTTTAATTGGAGGAAAACTTCTGAAGTGAAGAAGTGAAAGGAAAATCATCAGAATTGCCCCCAAATTGCTTTTTAGGTGCTTTTTGACAGTTGAAGAAATAGAAGAGTAAAAAAGTGAGGTATTTGCTCATTTTGTTGCAGCTGTGTATATTTTCCAAGGACTGAGAAAAATGTAAAGAGGAGGGAAGAGCAGATGGGGAGGGTATCAGAGGATAAGGACACAGAAATGGAACTTTCTCAGGAAAGCTCCTGTCCCTTACTTTATAAAGGAAGTGACCCAAGAATGGCTGATGAGAATAAAGGCTTAAGTAGCACCATGGTCGAGTATAATCCCAAAGAACTTGAGAAATCATGAGTCCACCAAAACCAACTCATTCCATAGCTGTCCGCCAGTGTCTCTGTAATAGAATGTCTATGATGTTTCAGAGCATATCCGGGTCTCTTTTTGCAGATTTAAGAAGATCATTCCAATCCCAGAGCAGAGCATGGTTCAGATGGTGTGTCACCTTCTAGAGTGTCTCCTGACTAAGGAGGATATCCCTGTGGACTGCCCCAAGGAAATTTATGAACTTTATTTTGTGTTTGCTGCCATTTGGGCTTTTGGAGGAGCAATGGTCCAAGATCAGGTAAGGACATGTGCTGAGGTCAACACCCATACTGAAGTCCGCAGCTGCAAAAACTGCCTCATCAAAGATTGGAAAGACAGGACAGCTAAATATCAGAATTAACTTGAAAGCAGAAAGTTATTTAGTCATCTAACTATTGCTGTGCTCAAGACATCAGTCCCCCTAGGAAAGCAAAGGAGGTTGTGGTGTGTTTGGAGCTGTTTCATTTTAGCGAACAGATCTCTGATTTCTTAGGAACTTGTACTGTGTTTGAGTTTGAACAACTGCTGGTACATGTGCACTACTTTGCCAGGTGATGTGCGTTTTATTGAGAGAGAGGTGGAAGGATGATGTGCTATAGAAGCTTGAGTTTAAGAATCCCTTTAGCTTTCTAAAAGTCTTCCAGAACAAAGATGCACCATGCATTACCAGGCCGTATCACGTCTCTAGATGTCCCTGAAATACAGGGCTGTTCAGAGGAGGTTGGATCAAAAGTGAATAAGCATCTAGGAATAGGAAACCAAAGTATAATTTGTCTCATGATGTTGA
>NW_006978028.1:0-2047 GCF_000164805.1 Carlito syrichta | reverse complement strand
ACATAGGTAATGATTTATTTATCACATGATATTGTTCAGGTACAGTTTTAGGACCTATACACTGATAAAATGTCTAAACATTCATATAATAATGCAAGGAGCTTCTGTCCCTGGTAGCTGCAGTCTTGTGTACAGAGGTCCCCTAAAGATCCTCCCTCATATCTTGCACGATCCTGTTGTGCTTCTTGGGAGCTGTACTTTCCTCTTCAGCAGATTCCATATGTTTTATTACTGCCATCCTTTTTATTTTACAATGTTATTATGGACTTACAATTTAAATAAATAAGACATGGTCTATTAAAAACAGTAAAACAAGATGAAACAGACAAACCCAAATATATTAAACTATATAGTCATAATCATATTTAAGTCATAATCATATTAAAAGTAAAATGACAAATTATTTTAGGAAAAGGTAAGGGATCCAGATTAGGTTTAAAAACAAGGGTGGAAGTCGACATTAGGTTAATCTGAAGATGACTGATCAGATTATTTGATGTGTCTGACTCAAACCTTGTAACCTTCCTTAGAGATCCTCAATGGTTTCATTCCCTCTGATTACAACACTTACCTTTTTACCAAATTGCCACCGTTGCCTCGGAGAAGTCTAGAGAGAATCATTTCTCAAACAGAACTATTGTATGACTTTTACCTGATGTAGTTCGGTGCAATCTGATACAGGAAAGAGAAAGAAAGATTTGTTGAGAGAGCTACAAAGGGCCCTCAGCATACATTACAGAAGACAGTGACAGTTTGAGACTTAAAAGCACCATTTATTTCTCCAACTTTCTACTGCCAGGAGCAGGCTGAGAGGAAGCTGCTCATCAACCAGTGATGGTATTTTCTCCAAAGCCCTCTTACGATATGGCCAGGGAGGATGGAAAAGGAAAGACGTCCCAGAGAATGAGGTCAATAGCCAAGGAGAACTATGGACGGGGAAGTTTCTTCTGGGAAGTGGGACTCTGGCCAAATCATGAGACACTTTGATCACCAGCGTAAGGGATCTGTCCAGAGTGATTTAGAGTGGCTAAAGCAATGACTGCCATTTGCCTCCCAGTTGTCCCCTTTTAAAATAGTTGTGCTTGCTGCAGTGATCCTGTCCCTGAATGGTCTTCTGGGCCAGGGGAAGGGTGCACAAAGCTTGTCTGTAGTTCACAGGTCTTGAGCTCTAGAGCATTGTCTTCTGGATCCAATATAGGTCACCAGATGTGGGACTTTGTGTGCAGTGCTGTTACGAGATGTTCCTTTCTGGAATGTCTTGGAGTGGTGAACTTTTCCTGTGTGAGAGCGCAAATATGTGTGACCCAGTGGCTAGGCTGTGGTAGATTGGATACTTGTTCTCAGTTTTCACTCAGTCCCTGTACCATGCTATCTTGCAACATCCCTCGGTGGAGTAATCATTGACTTTGACCTTGGCCATGGAACATGCTTTTTAAGTAGTGTGGGACAAGAGGGTTTACATTGACTTGTGCCGTTTGGATGGCTTTTGTGTGTCTATGATCTGCCATGACAAGAAAGTGCCTCAGATGGTGCCAACCCTGAAGAAGACAGAGAGAACAGAACGGTCCTAGAACCCAAACCATGATCTGTGGTTCCAGAGTATCCCAACCAAGAGCGGAACGACAGGTGACCTTCAGACCCGTCATCGAGAAATGAGGACTTGTCTTCTGTAAGGCACTGTGTTTTGGCATTGATCACTCTGCAACATTATGCAACCGAAATCATAGGTGCCAGGAATTGGTTGGGCAGAGTAATTCACAGATGTGTCAGTCAGGATGGACTGGGTCATGCCAGAACAACAGTCATGATCTCTCTGTGGCTTATAACCACGAGGTTTATAGTATGCTCATGCTGCATGTCTGTTGAGGGTTGGTGGCAGCTCTGCCTCACGGTGTCTTTACTGCAGGACTCAGGCTGCCATCTAGAATATGAGTTGTCTCACGACTAAGGGGGGAACAAGGATGGCAGAGTGCATGCTGGTTCCCAGGGCTTCCAGCCTCACAGAACCAGTGACAATTCTATTTACTTCGTGTTGTCTCAGGCAGCC
>NW_006978027.1:0-783 GCF_000164805.1 Carlito syrichta | reverse complement strand
TTACTTACATATTGTTATGGGGACCAAAGGGAGGCCCAAACTTTACCTGTATGGTGACCACTTGTATACCTAATCTTGAATTGTACCCCACATCTTTATAATTAAATAAAATAAAAATTAAAAAAATTAAAAATAATGTTACGTATGCATATCTTAAGTGTTCTTACCATGCATACAAAAGGGACACAAGAAAGCTTTTAGAGATGATGGATATGTTTATTACCTTGATTGCGGTGATAATATTATGGGTGTGTGTTTATGTCCAAACTCATCAAATTGTACACATTAAACATGTGCAGTTTTTGGTATATCAATTAGACCACAAAAATTTTGTTTTAAAAAGACTTAATGCTAGAAAAATTGCTCATTGATTTTTAAAAATATTGATTGCATTTTGATTTTATATTATATTGAAATAATATTTTTGATATATTGGATTAAATTAGATATATTATTAAAACTAATTCTACCTGTTTATTTTTACTGTTTAAAACGTGACTGCCAGAATGTTTGAAATTACTTGTGGCTCATGCTTAATTTATAATAAACAACATTGACTTGCACCATAATAATCATGTATGTTGAATTCCTTATGTGAATTTTCTTATCCAACCCCCACAGCAGCTGTATAAGGAAACTGCTATAATGTCCATTTTCCAAATGAGGAAATGCATGCTCAAATAGGTTAAATATTGTCCCCAAGGTTGATGGAATGATAACTCAAACAATCTGACTTCAAAGTCCTAGAGCTTAATCTCTGAACTATTCTAAACTCTAAACTTG
>NW_006978026.1:0-734 GCF_000164805.1 Carlito syrichta | reverse complement strand
ACTAGCTAGCCAGCTGGCTGGCCAGCTGAATTACTCACTGATTTAACCAGCTAGCCAGATGGCTAGCCAGCTGACTCTACTAGCTGCCAGCTGACTTAAATAGCAACCCAGCAAGCTGGCGAGCTGAATGAACAACTTGTCTTAACCGGTTAGCTAGCTGGCTAGCCAGCTGACGTAACTAGCTGACATAACAAGCTAACTACCTAGCTAGCTAGCTGACTTAAATAGTTATCCTAGCTACCCAGCTGACTTAAGAAATTAGCTAACTACCTAGCTACCTAGCTAACAAACTGACTTAAATACTTAGCTGCCTAGCTAACTGGCTGACTTAACCAGATAGTTACGTAGTTAGCTTACTCATTATCTAACATTTTAGCTAGCTGACTTAATCATCTGACAACTCGTTAGCTAATGAGCTTGCTAGCTGACTCAACCAGCTGACTTAACTTGTTAGCTAACTAGCTAGCTAGGTGACTAATCCAGGTGACTTTGATTAGTTAACTAACTAGCCTACTCAAACAGCTGACTCAACCCGTTTGCTAACTAGCTAGCCTGCTGACTCAACCAGCTGACTTAACACATTAGTTAACTAGCTAACAACCTGACTCAACCTGCTGACTTAACCTGTTAGCTAACTACCTAGCTAGCTGTCTTAACCAGCTGACTAAATTAGAAAGCTGACTTAACTAACTAGCTGACTTAGCTAGCTGACTTAACTACTTAGCCAGTTGAGT
>NW_006978025.1:0-752 GCF_000164805.1 Carlito syrichta | reverse complement strand
TAGTTTGCTGACCTAACTAGTCGGTGACTAGTTGGCCGACTATTTAGCTGACTAACTAGTCGGCCCATGTTAGCTGACTAACTGTCAGATGACCACTTGGTTGACTAGTCAGATGATTGGTTAGCTGATTTAAATAGTTGGCCAGTTAGTCGGCCGATCGGTTAGTTTACTTAACTTGTCAGTCAGCTAGTGAGCCCACCGGTGAGCTGACTTAACTAGTCGGCAGGCGAGTGAGCCGTCTGGTCAGCTGAATTAACTGGTCAACCAGTGATTGAACTGACTGGTCAGCTCACTTTAGACGGCTAGTGAGTCAGCCGAATGATTAGAAGAGTTAACTAGTCAGCCTGCAAATGAGCCAACAGGTGAGCTGGCTTAACTAGGCATCCGGCGAGTGACTCGACATGTGAGCTGCCTTAACTAGTCGGCTGGCGAGCAAGCCGACCGGTGAGCTGATTTAGCTAGTTAGCTGGGGAGCAAGCTGACTAATGAGCTGACCTGTTGGCCTGCAAGTGAGCCGACAATTTAGTTGACCTGTTGGCTGGCGAGAGAGTCGACTTGTTTGCTGACTAGTTTGCAGGTGGGTGAGCTGGCTAATTAGCTGACCTGATGGAAAGTAAGCGATCCCACGAGTTATCTGATCAGATAGCTGAGTTGCTAGCTGACTAATTAGCAAAGTAACTAGCTGGTTTGCTAGAAGACTTAACTAGCTAGCTGACTAGCTAGCTGGCTATCTAGGTGACATAACAAGCTAG
>NW_006978024.1:0-789 GCF_000164805.1 Carlito syrichta | reverse complement strand
TGGGTTAAGTCAGCTAGTTTAGTCAGCTGTCTAGCCTGATGAGCTTGATACATAGCTAGGCAATTAAGTCAGATGGCTAACAAGCTGGCTAGCTAGTTAAGTCAACTTGTTAAGTCAGCCTGCTAGGCAGCTTGCCAGCTAGGTAGCTAGCTACTTATGTCAACTGTATAGCCATCTGACTAGATAGTGAAGTCACCTAGATAAGTCAACTGACTAGTCCGCTGGCTAGCTGGGTAGCTTGCTATTTTATTCACCTGGTTAGACAGCTGGCTAGCGATATAAGTTCCCTAGTTACTTCTGCTCGATAGCCAGCTGGATAGCTATGTAGCAAGTTACTTAATTCAACTGGTTAGAAAGCAGGTAAGCTAGTTAAAAGAGCTAGTTAAATCAGCTGACTAGCCAGCTGGCAAGTTAGGTAGTGACCTAGTTAAGTCAGTTAGTTGGCCAGATGGCTAGCTAATTAAGTCAGCTAGTTAAATCAGCTGGCTATCCAGGTGGCTAGAGAGGTAGAGAGCTATTTTAGTCAGTTGGCTAGCAAACTGGATAACTAGCTAAGTCAGCTAGTTTAGGCACCAGGCGGGCCAACTGCCTAACTCGTTTATCAAGTAGTTAACTCAGCCTGCTAACCAGCTCCCTAGCTAGTTTAGTCACCTCATTAAGTCAGTTGGCTAGCCTGCTCGCTTGCTAGTCAAAAAGCTAGTCAATTCATATGGCTAGACAGCTGGCTAGCTAGATATTTCAGCTAGTTAAGTCAGAGGGATAGCTAGGTAGCTAGCTAGTTAAGTCAGG
>NW_006978023.1:0-710 GCF_000164805.1 Carlito syrichta | reverse complement strand
TCATTGGGGGTGGAGCAGGGAGAGGAGAATTCCATGTGCCCCAGACCCAGTGCCAGCATATAGTGATTGAATGTTTTTCTGTAATAAATTGAAAAAATCTGGTTTGTAAGAATGGATCCAAATCGGTTGGCACTAGAAAGGTAATTCGTTACCTGGTTTCCAGCATGCTGGAACTTAGTGAGGAGTGGTGGTCACCAAAGCAAGGGAAAGGCAGGAGAAGGAAGCTTGGGACTGGCCCCCATGCTTGCAAATTTTGACACCACTCCTCCTTGCTTCACTTCAATATGCTTTTCAGCACTTTCTTTTCTTTTTTTTTTTTTTTGAGTTGGAGTCACATTCTGTCAGTCAGTCTGGAGTGCAGTGGCCACTCCCGGCCACCACAGCCTCGACCTGCTGGGCTCCAGTGATCCTTTTGCCTCAGCCTTCCGAGTAGCCAGAATTACAGGCGTGCGCTACCATGTCTGGCTAATCTTTTGATTTATTGTAGGAATGAGGTCTCGTCTTCCCAGGCGGGTCACTTCAGCACTTTCTTACAGCTACAGAACAAGAGATACTTCAACCAAAAAATGGGGAAGAAGGTTTCCCAGGGCCAAAGCTAGTTCTTAGCCACCTTCTTTGTACCTCTCCCTACCTTGGGTCTGCTTAATTATGATTAATTTCCACATGGATAATCAGATACAGTTTCAAAAGTTTGGAAATGGCACTCCAAG
>NW_006978022.1:0-587 GCF_000164805.1 Carlito syrichta | reverse complement strand
TTCCACACCAAAGGGGGCAGCCATTGGGGGAGGTTGAGGCTGGAGGGTGCTGAGCTTGGGGGACCATCATATGTGGGGAGCACAGGGGGAAGAACTGGTGGAAGATGGTTTGCAGGAGAATGGATTTCTTTCTTTCTTTCCTTTCTTCCTTTCTCTTTCTTTCTTTCTTTCTTTCTTTTTTTCCTTCTTTTCTTTCCTCAATAGATTACCCAAGCTGCTCTCAAACTGCCCAACTTGGGCCATCGTCTCAACCAGGGCCTCCCAAACTGCTGCGATCACAGGCTTTCCATTTAGTCAACATCCTGATCTTCCTGACTGGTCTTGAACTCTGGGCCAGAGACTATCCTCTTGCCAAGGCCTGCCCTCATTCAAGGTTTTCTGGATTTTGCTTGGGTTCGAGCTTGGGGCTTGCTATGGTGTCCAGCCTGGTCTCAAGCCCCCAGGCTCCAGTCATCTTCCTGTCTCTGCCTCCCTGAGTGCTGAGGAGACAGTAGTGAGTTGCCCAGCCGCACCCGCCCCCCAAAGGTTTGAGAGTCACACCCTCCCTTTCCCCAAGGTGGTCACAGAGAGGAGCGAGTGGGTCCAAC
>NW_006978021.1:0-696 GCF_000164805.1 Carlito syrichta | reverse complement strand
CAGAGTGGCCGGGATGACGGGCACCTCGACCCCAGTCCACCTGTTTGAATGGGTGTAGAGAAGGGGTCTCCCTCTGTGGCCTGGACTGGCCTTGAGTCCCTGGGCTGAAGCCCTCTTCCCTCCTTGGTCTCCCAGAGCACTGGGATTCCAGGCATTGGATGCTGCACCAGGCTTTCTGGTTTTTTTCTGAAGAAGGACCAAGACCAGACTCAGGAGCTCAGCCTCCTCATCGCAGAGCTTTGGGATGCTATGGCGGCCAGTGTTTGGTCTGAGCTCACAGGTGGAGAGTTGCCTGGACACCTCAGTGAGACCTCTATCCTCCATCCCAAATGAGCTGGGTGTGGTGGTGTATGCCCATCATTCTGGCTCATGGGAAGGCCAAGTAAGGCTCACTGGAACCCATCGAGCTGAGGCTGTGGTGGCCAGGAGTGAGCCACCACTCTACAGCCTGGGTGATGGAGTGAGACTCTGAGTCAAAGAAAAAAAGGAAAAAAGAAAAAAAGAAGAACATTCATTTGTGTATGAAGTCGTGATCACCCTGAACATACAGAAATCATTTGGGAAGGAGGTCCCAGCCTTGGGCCTAGAGTTCCTGAAAGACGGTGGATTGGCAGACAATTGGTCTGTGGTTTGGGAAGGCCGGTGCAGGGGACTACTGGAGCCTGGGAGTTTGAGAGCAGCCTGGGTCAAGTAGCG
>NW_006978020.1:0-408 GCF_000164805.1 Carlito syrichta | reverse complement strand
CAGGGCAATGCAAATCTCTGTCTGGAGAATGGCCGAGGTGGCAGCTTCAATTTCACGGGTTTTTTTTCTCCGCTCATATGGGTCCCAGTTTTATCCACTATGGTGGATTGTGGTGGTGTGGGAGGCACCGGGGATCAGCTGCACAGTTGGACAATGGATCCGGGGTGCCATCAACAGGCTGGGGTGGAGGAGGTGGTCAGGAGTTCCCTCCTCTGGAGCTGAGAACCTCCAATCAGCACCTCCTTAAGATATGCTGTTCCCTAGCTGGGCTCGGTGGCTTAGCCTGTAATCCTGCACCTTCGGGAGGCTGACGTGAGTGGATTGCCTGAACCCGTGGGTTCAAGACTTACCTGGGCAGCGAGACCTCATCTCTACAAAAAATCAAAAATCAGCCAGGTGTGGTAGCAT
>NW_006978019.1:0-1643 GCF_000164805.1 Carlito syrichta | reverse complement strand
CTTATGCTTATTTGGTTTTTTTCTCGTTTTTTCTTGGTCAGTCTAGCTAGGGGACCATCAATCTTGTTTACCCTTTCAAAGAACCAGCTTTTTGTTTCATTGATTTTTTTGTATTATCTTTTTGTCTTCTATGTCCTGGATTTGGGCTTTTATTTTGGTGATCTGGATCCTTCTGCTGAAATTAGGGTTTTTGTGGTCTTGCTTTTCCAGCTTCTTTAGGTGGCTTGTTAGGTTGTGAATTTCTGTTCCTTCCATTTTCTTCATGTGTGTTTGTCGGGATATAAATTCCCCTCTTACTACAGCTTTCAGGGCATCCCAGAGATTCTGGTAAGATGTTTCTTCATTTTCATTTATTTCCAGGTATCTTTTGATCCCTGTTTTGGTTTCATCGTTGACCCAGGAGTTGTTTAGCATCATGCTGTTTAGTGTCCATGTCTTTGTGGGTTTTGGGGGGACTTTGTTGGTGTCAATGTTTATTTTTATTCCACTGTGGTCTGAGAAGGTGTTTGGTAGAATTTCGGTCCTTTTAAATTTGCTTATGCTTGATTTATGGCCGAGTATGTAGTCAATCTTAGAATATGTTCCATGTGGTGATGAGTAGAATAATACACATTCTGTGGTCTTCGGATGGAGTGTTCTGTAGGTATCAATTAAGTCCATTTGGCCCAAAGTCACATTGAGGTTCCTGATCTCCTTGCTGATTTTTTGTCCTGATGATCTGTCTAGGTTTGTGAGTGGGGTATTAAAGTCCCCAGTTATGATGGTGGTAGAGTCAATATCTTTCTTTAGTTTTCCAAGAAGTTGCTTTTTGAAAGTTGGTGCACCTATGTTGGGTGCATATATGTTTAGGATAGATATTTCTTGTTGATGGATTGAGCCTTTTATCATTATGTAGTGGCCTTCTGTATCTTTTTGATTTTAATAGCTGAAGGGTATTTGTCTGAAATTAAGATCGCTACTCCTCCTTCTTTGTATTCCGTTCACCTGAAAGTTTGTTTCCCATCCTCTTACCTTGAGTCTGTGGGTGTCCTTTCTAGTGAGGTGAGTCTCTTGAAGGCAATAGATTGTTGCTTGATGATATTTTATCCATTTTGCCATTCTATGTCCTTTCAGTGGTGCATTCAGTCCATTCACATTTAGGCTAATAATTGAAATGCAAGAGTTGATCCCTGTCATAAGTTTCTTACAGAGTTGATCCTGTTTATTTGTTGTCTTTCTTTGGGTTTTGGAGTTGGTTCATGTGTGTTTTTAATCTTTTGCCTGTACTCCTGTGAAGAATGCTGTTGTTCTTTTTTCTTTTTCTTCTGTGTTCAGTACTTTCTTAAGTGTTTCTTGTAGAGGTGGTCTGGTGGTAGCGTAGGTTCTTAGGGATTGGATGTCTGGAAAAGATTTCAATTCTCCCTCACTAATGAAGCTTAGTTTGGCTGGGTAGGTTATTCTTCATTGAAATTGTTTCTCTTTTAGAACTTTGAAGATAGGGCTCCAGGCTCTTCTGGCCTGAAGGGTTTCTGTGGATAAATCTGCTGCTATTCTAATTGAGTTTTCCTGGTAGGTAGTCTGGCCTTTTTCTCTTGCTGCCTTTAGGATTTTTCTTTTCATAGCTACTTTGTTTAGACGAATTATTATGTGTCTGGGAGTTGGTG
>NW_006978018.1:0-678 GCF_000164805.1 Carlito syrichta | reverse complement strand
GGTTTGTTTGTTTTGTTTGCAGAATCTTTCCAGTTTGATGAGGTCCCACTTATCTCTTATGGCATGGGCATTTGAGGTTTTTATCAGGAATTAGTAGCCATTTCCAATTTCCATGAGGTTGTCTCCTGAATTTTCTATGGTTCTTATACTTTGAGGATTTACATTTAGGTCTTTGATACATTTAGAGTTGATTTTTGTGTATCTTGATAGACAGAGGTCTTCTCTTAATCTTCTGCATGTGGTCAGTTAGTTTTTCCAGCACTATTTACTGAATAAGTTCTCCTCTCCGAGTGGTCCTTGGTAGAAGCTTTGTCAAAGGTGAGTTCGTTGAGAAATTGAGGTTTTGCCTTTGGAATCTCTCCCCTGTTCCATTAGTCTGTATGCCTGTTCTTGTACTAATACCAGTCAGTCTTGATTATTGTAGACTTATAGTAGAGTTAAAAGTCTGGAAATGTGACTCCTGCCACTTTGTTTCTTTTGCTGAGGATTGTTTTGACTATTGTTGGTCATTATGTTTTAATTTGAATTTCTCTATTGTCGTTTCTAGATCTGAGAAGAATGATGCTGGTAATTTAAAGGGTATTGTATTAAATCTGTAGATTGCCTTGGGTAGGATAGACATCTTAACAATGTTGATTCTTCTAATCCTTGAGCATGAAATATTTTTCCGTGTCATCT
>NW_006978017.1:0-686 GCF_000164805.1 Carlito syrichta | reverse complement strand
TTTCCTGGCTCTAAATTCAGTCACCCTGTGAAGACAGCATGCACAGTTGAGAATCTGTGAATGATTCTGATGTTTTTGGAGACAGAGTCTCGCTCTGTGGCCCAGGCCGTGACCCGGGGACACAATCATCATTCAACACCCATCTCAAATCATGTGCTTCGGCAATCCTCCCATCGCATGTTCCAGAGTTTCTGGGACCACGGGCACCTCCACCCCAGATCCCCTCTTTGGATGGGTGTGGAGACAGGGTCTCCTTGTGTGGCTGGGGCTGGCCTTGGGCTCCTGGGCTCCAACCATCCTCTTGCCTCAGCCCCCGAGAGTGCTAATATTCCAGGCATGGACCGCAGTGCCAAACCTGTTTTTTTTTTTGATGAAGGATCGAGGCTTTTTTGGGGTCTCAGCCACATCATCCCAGCACTTTGGGAGACCGAGGCCATCAGCTGTCCCCAGTCCACGGGTCGAGACATGCCTGGGCAACTCAGCGAGACCTCATCTCTACCCTCCATTCCAAATCATCTGGGTGTGGTGGTACGTGCCTGCCATTTTGGCTCCTCAGAAGGCTGGAGAAAGGCTCGCTGGATCCTGATGGGCTGAAGCTGTAGTGGACAGGAGTGAGCCACTGCCCTACAGCCTGGGTGACCTAGTGAGACTCTGACTCAAAGAAAAAAGGAAAAAGAAATAAAAAG
>NW_006978016.1:673-10483 GCF_000164805.1 Carlito syrichta | reverse complement strand
AGAAAAATATCTTAATTAAATGACTTTTAAAATAACTAATACTTCTCCAATGGGATGAATGCTTAAGGAAGAATAAATATGTCTCAGGTAATGTGTATTGTGCTGATCAGTATCACAAGGCCATCCAAATTCCCAATTTTCCTTCACATGTAGGAGACACCAAGACTCTATACAATTTCTATGCAGTTCTTCTTGGATTTTGTAAAGTTTGCAAAGCCTAAGAAAAAAGAAATGACTCTTACTCTGTAGCGTTTGGTACAGAATCAGACCCTGAGACACTACATTTCTGATTTTGGAACCAAAGCAAATATTATTTAAAATGGAACAGCTTTTTTATTTCTATTGATGAAAAAAAATAAACTACAATGAAATCATACTGTTGTGCCTTACTAGAAGTGAGGACTCCTCTCCCAGGACGGCTTCCTTAACTGTGTAATTTGGCCAGGACACCACAGTCACTTTCAAATACACTGTGGTATTTAACATGCACTATCCATTGAAATCTACTCCTTGAGCTCATAATTGACAATAGACAAGCATATATAGGACGACATAACAAAAGAGGTTTCACAATAATGGATAGCTTCAAGATCCAGTATCTTGATTTCCAATTTAATAAGAAAAGGTGCGGGATGAAACCCTGGATCAAATTCTCTGCAGGTAATAACGTAACACATTAACTCTCTACAGGAAGGACATAAATCTCAATTACTAAAAAAGACTCATCACTCAGTTGTCTTGGTGTCATGTCTGCTTTTTTAAAACAATTACCGTGGGTTAGATTTTAAAAATTCTTTCTAACAGATAGGTGCTGTACTTTGTGATCATTACACATGATTTCATGGCTTACACAATTTAAAATATGGGTAACTGATTCCTTTTTTAGAAAAAAAGAAAGAAAAGAGAAATTTCTTCTTTCAGAGTTTTCCTTTACAGTGGGAAAAAGCCAATCTGGTTACCTTCTTAATGTTAAACAATGTAACTCTGCCATCTAGCGGCCATCACTGGGAACACAACTCTGGAGCACAGCTCTGCTTATAAACCCTAAACTGATTTATTTTATTTAGCGCTAAACAATTACTTTTCAATAAAAACATAAAATATAAATTTACAAATATAACAAGAAAGTAAATTGTGTATACTTAACAGAGCATACATTAAAGGCAATTAATTACCTTCCAAATGAAATACACTTAATTCTACACTAGAAACTGATGAGGTATTATATTTATTTAAAATACTTAGAATTAAATCCATATAGACTTGGGAACTGTATTACCCATTCTATTGTTAGAGCTTTACAAATATCTAAATTTATAAGTTAAATTTTAATGAATGCCTAAACAATTGTTCCAAATAAAAATTTCATTTCAAAAACTTTTCTGTGATATTTAAAAGACAGGTGACTCTGTCCTCACTCTTCTGTCCCACTCCAATTATCATATGGTTTGTTCACTCATTTCCTGCATTTTCCCTACTTCTCTCATACTACAATTTCCAAACACATTTGTAATATACAACTTTTAGCTTTAAAAATATAAAATTCCCTTATAGAAAGCCATTATCACTGAGATTTCCTAACTAGAATAATCAGATTAGCTTTCAGCATAAATTATACGTTAAATAACATTTTGTCAATGTTCCTTTTGTTTTCTCCCGGTAGTCTCATTTGCATAATACTTTCGTCATAATACACATGAACAATTAAGTAAATATTTATAATATAAAGAACAAGGTGTCATAAAAAGGTACTTGATTATGTATAGAATAAGAACATTGAAGCCAGCCATGGTGGCTCATGCCAGTAATCCCAGCACTTTGAAAGACCAAGGTGGGAGAATTGCTTGAGCCCAGGAGTTTGCGACTAGCCTGGGCAACACAGCGATACCTGGTCTATAATAAACGTTTTTTAAAAATTAGTCAGGTATGCGGGTGTGATGGTGCATACCTGTCATCCCAGCTACTTAAGAGGCTGATGCAGGTGGATTACTTGAGCCCAGGAGTTGGAGGCCACGGTAAGCCCTGATCATGCCACTGCACTCCAGCCTGCAACAGAGATCCTGACTCAAAACAAAAAAAAGAAAAACAAAACAAGTTCAAGGAAACATTACTTCATAAGTTTGTAAAGTTTAGAGAGATGTATTTATTAACAATAACTTTTATATTTATTATATTTTGTTTTAATGCATTATTTTAGGCATAATTTCCAATATGGTATCTTTCATTTTCCTTCTTCTGACTATGTCTAAAATCCCATGGGTCTCATGAAGGGTAAGATTCAACTGAGTATAAAATAATTTGAAGATCCAGGTTAAAAAAAAAAAGAAGAATCAAATAGTAATCTCCTGAAGCCCATGTACTTATTCCTAAACCCTAAGTTCAGTTTTTATATTTCTAAGGCTCATTTATATATTCCTAAACCCAAACATACGTATATTTTGATATACACTCACATGTTTCATAAACAGACAATAAGTTATCTTGGGAACTAACTTTTAAAAGTTAGCAGGTATGGGCTGGGTGCAGTGACTCATGCCTGTAATCCCAGGGCTTTGGGAGGCCAAGATGAGTGGATTGCCAGAGTTCATGGGTTGCCAGAGCCCATGGGTTTGAGACCAGCCTGGGCAACATGGTGAGAACTTGTCTCTACAGTAAATCATAAAATTGGGCGGGCGTGGTTGTGTGCACCTGTAGTTCCAACTACTTGGAAGGCTGAGGTGGAAGGATCGCCTGAACCCAGCAGGGGGAGGCTGCAGTGGCCGTGAGTGTGCCAGTGCACTTCAGCCTGGGTAACAGAGTGAGACTCTGACTCAACTAACTAGCTAAATAAATAAAAATAAAAATTTGGAGTGTGGAATAAATTTGATATAACCTTGCATCTGCAAAACAGTTTTTGCTGGTACCAAGGAGTATGAAAACTTTGGGGGTCAACAGCAAAGTAGTGGACACTTATGTTCTGTATCTCAAAATTCTAAATGCCACATGTCATGGTTCTTTCCATCCCTAATGTTCTTTGCATCTAAATATGCATGGGACCATATACATGTTATAGTTGGTTCTTGTTTAAATGTTAATGCTCAATTCAAAAATCTCGTATGACTATAGATTTCATTTTACTTTTAAATTAATAATCACTAAATCCACTTAAGGTTGGATCAGCAAGATTTAGTTTCAAGGTCACTAATGTATCACATTCTGATCTTAGGCTGATTTGTTTTATTCCTCAAAATCAGTATTTAATTGTAAATGGAAGCACTAGCACAAGAAAACTTTAACATGCTTAGAATGAGAGCCTGTTTGACCTGTGGATACAAGAAAAACTCATGTTTTTCACACACATACACATACACACACACACACACATGCACACACACACACACACACACACACCCTCTCAACCACCTGAGAGAGTTAACTACTGCCTCCTTGTATCATTCATGGGGAGGGGGATGTTGAATTGGATGGAGCAGCACCATGAGAACCACAAAATACCGTAAATGTCAGGGACTCTTGCTTTAGATAACATGAGGCAATAACTTTAAAGAAGAAGAAAACTAGATTTCAGTTTATATAGAGGAAAACAAAAAAGAGAAAAATATTTTTAATCCTAAGGCAATGACTAAAATAAATGATATGTTTATGATGAGTATTACTGTACAGGAAGTTATTTTTACTTTGCACTGTGGAAAACTTATTACAAGTTCCAGGCACTCACTGTCTGCTCCATGCTAGAAAATGGACAAATGAATTTATAATCCAAATGTGTAACAGAGAACCCCAGGGATGTACCACCAGGCCAGCCTCCTTTGTGCAAATGCTTACATTTTCTAGGCCCGGGAGTACAAGAAGTGGGATCGTGTCATTGCCCCTTGAATCCATTCCTCCAGAGACACCGTTCCATCATGGTCGTAGTCAATTTCTTCCATCATTTCCTGGAGGATCTGGGGTAGAGAAGATGAGGAAAAATGTGCAATCAATCCACAAAATTAATTTCATGTGCTAAAATTGTGAAAAATTAATTTCACAAAGCACTTGAGTTGGTTGTAGCAAATGGTAACTAGCAGGGATAAATATCTCGGTAACTTAGTATATTAATTCTATTACTGAGGAAATAGTGACTTTGCTGCAATATCAAAAACCTGGCCACTTACACTGATCACCTTTTAGAAATAAGTGCTTTGCTTTTTAATATTTTTCCAATGAATAGCACAGCTAAAATAATAAGATATCTTTAATTTAAGGGTGGAAGTGGTCTTTAATTAGTTTCCCCAGATTATTCTTTTAGATTCATATATATACCAAAAAAATGTCTGAACAAAGTAACTTCATGGCAAAGAGCTCGGATAATTCTTTTCTAAGTAGTAAGGGATGAGGGAATTAAGTTGCTTTTAATTGCCTATCAGAACTTAATAGAGCCAAGAAGATAAAGGATCAAATCAGAGTTGATTAGACTTCCATTTCTAAAGATAACTTACACTTGATGTCCCAAAGTTCTTCATAGTGTATGTTTGTAATACATTTACCTCTTTGTGGTATCCTGACAGTCTTAGTACTTTGAAGGGTTGTTGTTAGGATTAAACAAGTTAATGTACTGTAAGCAGAAGAGCCTCTGGCATATATAGTAAATGCCATATAGCATTATTTGTGTCATTATTAATGGAAATGATCTATGCCTTCCAAACAGATCACCCTTGGATGCTGGGAAAGCATAGTAGCAGTAGTAACTTAGAGTTATCAAAGAGAAAATCAAGTGACAATAATAGATTAGGATTCCAGAAAAGACAAAAAAGAAAGGGGTCTTCAGGAATGTATCCAACACTTAAATCATTCATATATCCACTGGATTAAGTTCTGTGGCATCCCATTCAAGGTACTCTGCAACATGCATCATCTGGTTGATTATATTTTCTAGGTCCTGGAGGGGGAAGAGAGAGAGAAAGAAAGACTGAGAGAGAGAGAGAGAAAATTAATGCAAGATCTTAGAAAGTTTTCAATCTTTGATTTATAGAAATTGCTTTGTTCAACATGTAGCTCAAAAAATTAAATGAGTTACATCATCAACTCTATAGGGTCCATATATAGGTGGGGATATATATAACACACACACACACACACACACACACACAGATTATATAATCCTTTTTAAAGTTCTGATTAACTATATGGAAAAGAGAATCCTCACTATAAATTCATCTTTTACTTTGTCTAGAAATGTTCACCAAGAGAGGGGACAACTACACCAAAAAAGATATTCCTCTCCAGGAAAGTGGTGTCTGACATAAGCAGGAGCAGATACGTATTTTCACATGTTATGATTTTTAAGTCACTGAATTTCCAGACCCTTTGCCTTTAATACAGATGTGTAAGGGTCAAAAGAAGCATTTGAGGACAACTGAGAGGTTTATTTTTATTTTGATACACTGAGAACACATACTGACTGCTGTAGTCATTTATTGGATAATTTGCTCTGCCAGAGGAGTGTTCAAGGTCAAGGTTTGGAAGCTAAGTATATGCAGAGTTTATATTGTGAGAGGATGGAATCTTAGTTTGAATTTTTATATTTTCCTACTCAAACGTCAACTCTTTGAAGAACTGCTAGTTAATACATATGGCTTGGCTAAATACATTAAAATATTTTGATACCTATTTATTTAATGTTTACATTTTTTTCTATTTATTTCCAGAAAATATTAAAAATAGTTTTCCTAAATGCTTGTAATTTTAAATGTAGACATGACATAATTTGAAAAGTGGTGTTTTATAGCATAATTTAAAATGTAAGAAGTGTAAAAAGAATAAAGGTTATTCTAATCAAAGATTACTCAAATCTCTAATATATGTAGTAAATGTTCATGGAATAGGGAGGAAATAAGATAAAAAGAGACTGTCATTTGTGATGTCATGAGTCTTTTTTGAGGAACTAATGAATGCTGTACTCCATTTCTCCAGAAGAAAAGTAGTAATGAATATGTTACTTATATAGGACAGTTACGTCAGAAACATACAATATAATGCATTTAGTACAGATTAGCGCATTTTAAAATACAAATCCCTTGGAATTATAGGCTAAAATTGTGTGTGTGTTACTGGTCTCTCACTTACTCTATCTTTGCTTATATATGCCTTAATGATTTGGAAGGGATAAAGTTCCACTTATGTTTTAAGAAGAGAAACTATTTTTGGTGGACCATTATATAGACATGTGACACTAGATCAGTCATTTCACTCTCTAAGACTCCGTTTCCTTATCAGCAAAATGGATATTCTAATGTTATTTGGTTTATAAAATGGCTGCAAAGATTAAACAGGTTATTACACGTAATACATTTATCTTGTTGTTTGGTATATTACAAATGATCAATAAACTTTATTATTATTAGTTATAGTGTCCTTTTTCAAAATATCTATTTTCTTTCTTTTTTGCTCCCAGTAGGTAAACTGCTATACATTTAAGGTACCAAGATGATGTCAAAAGGTACAATTTGAACCTGACATGGAAGCAAATACACTGGAGCAGTCAGTTATGCAGAGAAAATTCTAGAAATTAAATCCAGACTTTTAATTTTTAAAAAAATCTAGTTTAGCCAAAACCGGATCTAGTTATCTCCAACTCATTGTTTAATATTGGGAATATAGTTCTAAATATTGCTAGTAAACTATTATATATGCTAATAAAAAAATGAGCAGACATCAAAAAGAGTGATTTGCCTCAATTTTCAAATTAGCTGCCAGCCTGTTGGGGGCCAGCCACAGAAGCACTGAGTGTTAGGGATCAGGAAGGGCCATTGACCCTGAGACCACTAGAAAGTGTTCGGAAGCTGTTGACCCCATTCCCTCCCTCGTTTTCCACTTGGCACAAGCAACCAGGAAAGGCTCCAGTTGGCTCAAACAGAGGACTCTGAAACCAGAACAAACACAGCTAACTTGGGAGTCTATTGTTCCCATTTTCCACGGTTTATGCTTTTTGCTTTTAAACAATTTAAGTTTAACTTTGAGTCACATTGAGGACTTTTAGTGCAAGTCACAGGTTCTCTTGATGTGATTTTAGAAATTTATAGATATAGGTTTTAGAATATAGTTTATATAGATTAAGAAAATTTAAGTAACCATTTTGTTATAGAAGTGTGGTTAGTTCAGTTTGATTCAGGGGAGCCAGTGAAGTTTGTATTAGGCCAGCTGGTGCTAAGGAGAGTGTAACCATAGCAACAACTGTTTCATAGAAATGAGTTTGAGTTAGCATAGAATAGTAAAAGGTAATATATCATTATGTTGGTTTTGGGTATAAGCACTGAGTGATGTTATGCAGCTATAAACAATTAAGGGTACATAGAAACTGGATAAGAACTTCATGTTTTTCTTCAGGTTTGAAAAATACATCTGCTTGAGAGTGGGGGGTGTCCTGTGTGCACCTGGACCTGTTCATGTGAAAGGCACATGCTACCTTTGGGGTTACCATAGAAGCAGGAGTCCCCTGCTGATAACTTTGAAGAGTTTGGGGATAAAAGCCCTGGGATTACACCCATTAAACGGCTTCTAGTCACTTGGACAGGTGTCCAGTCTCTTTCTTTCTCCCACCTTTCTTTCTCTTTATATCTATCCCTCCAGTTTAAATCACCGATGCCGCCACACTTACCAAGGGACCCCCGATCTCTGCAGGGGCAGGACCCCTGCACCAACCCATGGTTTAAAGCCTAGAAAAAAAGCATAATTTTAAGCATTAAATCAGCTGTGTATTAAAATATAATTTGCATGACTATAGTCCCAAATGCTACAATAAGCATATTAAAATATAGAGGAAATCTAAATTTCTTGCTATGAAATGACATAAAAAATAAGCTAATTTATGATGTAACTTGATGATTCTAAATTGAAAACTGAAGACTACTAGGTACTTAAAAATAATAGCATTTGAAAAATTACTGAGATTTAAACATAAGAAATCCCATAATCACAGCATCAATTCAGAGGGATGGTCTTTTCCTAGAATAGGAATTATGTATTTTCATTTCTTTCTGAAGAAGCTAATATACCATTATCCTATTCAACTTCACACAAATATGTCTCCAACCTCATCATTTGCTTGTAAAAGTCTATTTGGTCCATCACAAGAAAAAACTCACTCATTATCAGAGATAATGTCTATTTTAGACATTATAAATATATCAAAACATTTGCTTTTTTAAATGTACCTGTGCAACTCAAAATTTCCAGAATATGATGCTAATTCTTTTTGTAAGTATTCTTATCTTTTATTGATAGCACAAGAAATAATATAATATGCAAAATATGTTACTAACAAATATACAAATATAAAATAAATGATTGGATGTAATATGACATGGATTTTCATGAGTGGTACTGATTTGTGCACTAAAACTAAGAGTTTACTTTTTTTTTTTGAGTTAGAGACTCACTGTTGCCCGGGCTGCTCCCGGCCACTGCAGCCTTGACCTGCTGGGCTCTGGCGATCCTTCCACCTCAGCCTTCCACGTAACTGAAACTACAGGTGAGCACTACCATACCCAGCTGATTTTTTAAATTTATTGTAGAGATGAGGTCTCGCCTGCCCAGGCAGGTCTCGAACCCATGGGCTCAGACAATCCACTCACCTCAGCCTCCCAAAGGCACGGGATTACAGGCTGAGCCACCGAGGCCGGCAAGAGTTTATTTTCTACAACTTGGAAAATGAACAAAAGATTTCAATATGTTACAAATAAAATAAACATTTAGTTATTACTTTCAGTTAATCTTATAAAATTAGATGAGATATTTTAAAAAGGGAAGTTTGTCAAAGCAATATGTAAATATATTTACCTATTTCAGCGCATTTAAGAAGAATACTTTTTAAAAGTTAAAAAAAGATAATTTTTTATAATTCCTTTAAATTCTACTTGTAGTCTCAATATTTTCCTTGGTGTCAAATCTCACAGATAGTTTTTCCTTCTTTCCAAATCAGTGGTCTCAACTTGGTTTTGTTCAGAAAAATTTGACATCTTTTTTTGTAAACTAAGTTCAGTACAAGGAAAAAAAGTCATATTTTTGTAGCAAAACTGTTCAATAGAAAAAGCATAATCCTAACAGTTTCCTCAGTTCATTCACTCTAAAAAAATCAGAAGATAAAAATGCTGTATGAGTGTATGTAAATTATATTAAGTGTGCCTTCTGTGGTAATAGCTATAAATTTATTCATTGCATTTTTCCAAAGAAACTCTTTGAAATTTTCACAGAAAGCTTGAAGAAAATAATTACCGAGCTGCCCAGGAAGCCATTCCCATCCATGTCATAAAGGCAAAACATAACTAGAATAAAAGAAGTGTTAAAAAAAAAGATTATAGAAGAATAAGATCAATGTTAACTTAAAGTATATTCTTTAAAACCTAGTTTTTATTTTGAAAACAAATGACATGAAAACTACATTCACCCTCTTCACAAAGCAATTAATTTGTGGGATTATTTCTCAAGCTCCACTGGAAGTGAATTAATAAATCAATAAAAATACTAGATATCAGATACAAAGTCTATCCATTTTGTCTGTATCTAGGAAACACTAAAATGAACTATTATTTGTTCACACTCTTTATTAAAAGATCATTAAATGTAAACTAAAGAAAAGAGAGAAGTGAGGAAGTTGAAATATTCAGAGTCTGACTATTAAGGTCAGAGTGCAGAAGGAAATACAACTGATTTGGAATTTTAGAAAACTACTGTAATTTCAAATCCACTATTATGGGATCTTAGTTAAGGATTGTTTTCTTATCTGTAATAGGAGATATCAGCCTTCAATAAGACACACATTTGCTGTGAAAGTTA
>NW_006978016.1:0-301 GCF_000164805.1 Carlito syrichta | reverse complement strand
TTCATACACCCCCTAGGAGGCTGTGGAAGAGACTGCAGGTGCCGTTTTGAGATGAACAGAGAAGAACTCCACAGTTGTAAAAATAGACGGATGGAAGTGAGAGTTTCTGTTAGTTTGTATAACCTCCTGGATAATCTTGATGTCTGAGGTCTATAATATTAATAAAGACTTTATAGCTATGAGGTCTAATCATGCAACGATCTTGATCATATATTCATAACTAATTATTATTTTATATTTATTTTATTTTACCAATTCTAAGATATAATTATTTATATGATGCAAAATTAGTCTGTATATC
>NW_006978015.1:0-678 GCF_000164805.1 Carlito syrichta | reverse complement strand
AGTCAGCTGACTAGCCCATCAGGCTATCTAGCTATGTCAGCTAGTTAAGTCACCTGGCTAGGCTACTGGGTAGTGAGGTAGCTAGACAAATAAGTCAGCTGGTTAGCCAGCTGGCCAGCTAGTTTATTCAGCTAGTTTAGTCAGCTGGCTAACCAGTTAGCTAGCTAGTTAAGTTAGCCTGTTAAGTCAGTTGTCTAACCAGCTGGCTAGCCAGTTGAAAAGTTTGTTATATCAGATGGGTAGTTAGCTGACTCGCTAGATATTTCAGCTAGTTAAGTCAGCTGGCCAGCTGGGTAACTAGCTGGTTAAGTCAGCATGATATGTCAACTCTCTAGTCAAGTCAGCTGGTTAAGCCAGCTAGCTATATGATAGGTAGCTAGGTAGCTAGATAGTTAAATCAGCTATTTGAGACAGCTGGATACCTAGGTAGCTAGCTAGTTAAGGCCACTAGTTAAGTCAGCTGGCTAGGTAAAGTCAGTTAATTAAGTCAACTGGCTCACCAGCTGCCAAGCAGGATGGCTAGCTTTAAGTCAGCTGGCTAACCAGCTGGCTAGCTAGTTAAGTCATCTAGTTAAGTCAGCTCACTGGCCAACAGGTTAGCTAGGTAGTTATGTCATTAAGACAACTGGCAAGCCAGCAGGATATGTAGGTAGGTAGATAGTTATGTCAACTGGCCAG
>NW_006978014.1:0-693 GCF_000164805.1 Carlito syrichta | reverse complement strand
GTAGCTGGATCTAGAGGCGTGTGCCACCATGCCTAGTTAAGATTTTGATTTTTATTGTAGAGAAGAGATCTCACCAAATTGTCCCAACTGATCTCGAACACCTGGACTCAGGCAGTCCTCAAACCTTGGCCTCCCAAAGTGCTGGAATGACAGGCATGAGCCACCACGACCGGTCCTGTTTTTTTTTTTTAATGTATACTTTAACTGGGTGAGATGGCTCAAGGTTGTCATCCCAGCACATTGGCAGGCAGAGGCAAGAAGATTGCCTGAGCCCAGGGGTTCAGGACCAGACTGGGCAACTTGATGAGACCTCAGCTATAATGAATAAAAAACTAAGCAGGCATGGTGGGGCACGGCTGTATTTCCACCTATTGTAAGCTAAAACCTCTAGCTCCAGTTACTGGAAAGACTGAGGCAAAAGGACCTCTGAGCTCAGAACTGAGGCTATGGTGGCCATGAGTATGCCTCTGCTCTCCAGCATGGCCAATAGAGTAAGAATGGCAAAAATAAATAAATAAATAAAATAAAGAATTAGGATTCAATGCTTCGATATTAATTCCAGTCAAATCTTTCTTTCTTTTAAAGAGTTTGGTTCTCACTCTATTGTTCAGGCTGGAATGCAGTGGCATGCTCAAGGCTACCTCACCCTCAGGAGATCCTTCTGCCTCACCCTCCAAGTAGCTGGAACTACAG
>NW_006978013.1:0-731 GCF_000164805.1 Carlito syrichta | reverse complement strand
CTGGTTACTCTCAATGTCCAGTGCACACATGTGCCATTTTGATACTGAGCAGAATAGGTTTACCAAAGACTCTGGACCTGTGGACCCTTAGTGACATAGGACCAGAAATCTCAGGACTGAATGGGACTGAGAGCTCCCTGGGCCCCTCAGCACACACTGATTGCACCTGAGTGCCTCGTTTTCCATCTGAGACCTCTGAGGCCTGGAAAGTTAAATGACTTTGTCCAAGGTCATCCTAAAGAACGTGATGGAGCAGAGACCAACAGGCATGCCTGCCTCTGGGTTGCAGCGCCAGGCTGTGCTTTGCTCACAAGTCCTGAGCACTTGGTGCAGAGGCCTATGAAGGATAGAGGTGCATGGGACTCACAAGGCAAAGCCAGAACAATTATGGTCTATCAGGGTCCCCACATGCCAAAAGAATCCAGAATGAGCAAAAATAATTAATATTGTTTGGTTTTGCTTTTATTCCCTATTATAAAATTAAGATGGGGTGGGAAATTGTTTTCCAAACCTCAAGACTGGTTAAAAAGATAAAAAGACTGGTTTAAAAGAGGAAGCAGATGCCGGGGACAGTGGTTCAAGTCTGTAATCCCAGCACTTTTGGGAGGCCGAGGCCAGTGGATTGCCTGAGCCTGCGGGTTAGAGACCAGCCTGAGCAACTTGGTGAGACATCATCTCTACAATAAATCAAAAAATAAGCCAGGCATGGTAGTGCTCCTGTCAGTCCAGCG
>NW_006978012.1:0-768 GCF_000164805.1 Carlito syrichta | reverse complement strand
CCCTGTAGATTTTCAGGACTGAGGACTTGTATAACCCGGATTCCTTTTTTTACAACAACCATGCAGTTGTCTGTATATAAGTTCTCCCTTACCCAGATACATGCGTCGAAACCTAATGCTTGTTTAGAACTTAGGAAGATGTCGTGTATTTTTTTGTGTATTGAGATCACGTGTCACACAGATTCCTTATTCTTTCTTAGGAAACGTCCGTGCAGTTGCTTGTATATGAGGTTTTCATTTCCCTAGATTATACTTCAAAAACACAAATTCGTGTTTAACCCTTAGCAAGACAACCTGAAGTCTTTTTTGGGATTGAGGATACATGTTAACCAGATTCCTTATCAATAGAAAGTGCAGTTTCCTTTATATGAGGACTCCCATTACCCATATTTCTACTCTCAAAATCTGATTGGTTCTTATCTCTTAGCAAGACGCTATGTAGATTTTTGGGATAGAGGACTCGTGTACCAAAGATTCCTTATTCTTCCGTAGCAACAGGTCGTGTAGTGTTCTGTGTATGAGGACTCCCATTACTGAAATTCCTGCTTCATCATCAGCAAGACGCCGAGACATTTCCTGGTGACCTAGAATTACACTTGCTTGGATATCAAGAGAAAGACTCCCAAAAAGGTCTTGTGAAATTAGAACCCAAGATTCCTGGTTCCCTTTTCAAAAGACACATTAAAAGCGTGGTGACATAGAAGCCCTGATTGCTGATTAAACCTTATCAAGAGACCTTGTAGTTATAGCCGTTTGAGAACTACAAGT
>NW_006978011.1:0-881 GCF_000164805.1 Carlito syrichta | reverse complement strand
TTTGGTCCACGAGTAAGCCGACTGATTCAGTTGACTTAACTAATAAGCCAGTGAGTGAGCTACCTGTCAGCTGAATTTAGTCAGATAGCGAGTGAGCCGAATGGTCAGAAGACTTAACTAGTCAGTGAGCTGACCATTGAGCTGACTTAACTAGTCGGCTAGCAAGCAAGCCGACTAGTTAGCTGACCTGTTGGCCTGTGAGCGAGCTGACAATTTAGTTGACCTGTTGACTGGCAAGCGAGCTGACTAGTTTTGCTGACCAGTTTGCAGGCGAGCGAGCTGACTAATTAGCTGACCTGATGGAAATCGAGTGAGCCCACAAGTTATCTGACTAGTTAGGTAAGTTACTAGCTGACTAGTTAGCTCAATAACTAGCTGATTTGCTAGGTGACTTAACTAACTAGCTGACTATCTAGCTGACATAACTAGATAGCAAACAAGCTATCTTACTCTCTAGCTTGCTGACTTCACTTGTTAGCTGAATAGTTAGGTGAGTTGCTAGCTGACTTAACTAGCTAACTGGCTAGCTCACTGACATAACTAGCTGACTAGCTAGTTTCCTGGATAGCTGGCTAGCCAGCTGACTTAACGAGTTAGTTAACTAGTTGTCTACACAGCTATCCAGCTGGCTTAACTAGCTAGCTACCTGGCTGGCTAGTTGGCTAGACAGCCAGCTAGCTAGCTAGTGGGCTGAAATGGTGGCTAGCCAGCCGGCAAACAGCTTTCTGGGTGGCTGGACAGTCAGATACCCATCTGGATTAACTAGCCAGTCAGCCTTTTGGTCAACCGTCTAGCCAAGTGGCTTAACTAGTGGGCAACCTAACTGACCAGCCTGCTAACCAGCCAGCTTAACTTGTCAGGAACCTAGTTAGCCTGCCGGA
>NW_006978010.1:0-614 GCF_000164805.1 Carlito syrichta | reverse complement strand
GTTCAGAGGGAGACTGGCTTTAGAGCCAGGGAAAATGGGATTGGGGGAAAGGAATGTCCCCGTGTGAGGAATGTGGCTCTGGCATCTCTTGGCGGTAAGACCTCATTACCGAGTTGGAGGTTTGGTCTGTCTTGGGCACATTTCCTACCTTGGAAAGAAGAGCCGGAAAGACCCCAACAATGGAGCCTCAGGAAATCCTAGACCAAAGTGGGGGAAGCCATGGGGCAATTGGGGCTGGAAGGTGCTGAGCCTGTGGGACCCTCCCATGCTGGGGGGCCTGAGAGGGAAGGACTGAGGGCAGAACGTTTGTAGGAGAATGGATTCTTTTCTTTCTTACTTTCTTTCTTTCTTTCTTTCTTTCTTTCTTTCTTTCTTTCTTTCTTTCTTTCTTTCTTTTTCTTTCTTTCTCTTTTTCTATTTCCTCATTAGCTTCCTCAGGCTTCTCTTAAAACACCCAACTCAGGCCATCCTCTCATTCTGGGTATCACAAACTGCTGCGATCACAGGATTGCCATTTGGTCGACATTCTAGTCTTCCTGCCTTGTCTTGAACTCTGTGCTGGAGGCAATGTTCGCACTGAGGCCTGCCCTCGCCCAAGGTTTTCTGGGTTTTGT
>NW_006978009.1:0-1037 GCF_000164805.1 Carlito syrichta | reverse complement strand
TCGGCCGGCATGTGAGCTCACTGGTCAGCTGAATTTAGTTGGCTGGCAAGTGCGTCAACACAAGATTTAATCAAGTTGACTGGCGACTAAGCTGATCAGTGTGCCAACTTAACTATTCGGCTGCATATGTGAGCTTCCTTATCTAGTCGACTGGCGAGCCAGCTGATCCATGATCTGACTTAATTAGGCATCTGGTGAGGAAGCCGATTAGTTAGCTGACTTGTCCTGCGAGTGAGCTGACAAGTTAGTTGACCTTTTGGCTGGTGAGCGAGCTGAATAGTTTGCTGACCAGTTGGCAGGTGAGAGAGCTGACTAGTTAGCTGACCTGATGGCAAGCGAGTGAACCCACTAGTTAGTTGACCAGATAGTTGTGATGCTAGCCAACTAGTTAGTTAAGTAACTAGCTGATTTGCTAGCTGACTTGACTAGCTAGCTGACTAGATAGCTGACTATCTAGCTGACATAACTAGCTAGCAAACAAGCTAACTCTTTAGCTTGCTGTCTTAACTAGCTAGATATCTGGCTGCTGACTAGCAACATGAGTAGCTAGCTGACATAACTAGCTAGCTGGAGAATTAGCTGACTTGCTAGCTGACTTAACTAGCTAGCTGGCTAGCAGCTGACATACCTAGGTGACAAGCTTCTTGGCTGTCTAGCTGGCTAGCCAGCTGACTTAATTATCTATCTACCTGGTTGGCTATATGGCTAGCCAGCTGACTTAACTAGTTAGCTACCTGGTCAGCTACATGGCTAGGCAGCTGGCTAGCTAGCTAGTGGTCTGGCCACCTGGCTAGTAATCCGGGATAAATAGCCAGCCACCTGACTGGAGAGTGGGACATCCAGCAGCCAAACTAGCAAGTCACCCTGCTGTTCAGTCAGCTAGTAAGCCAACTTAACTAGCTGGCAACCTACCAGACCAGCCTACTAACAAGCTGGTTTAACATGCCAGTCACCTAGCTAGGCAGCTGGCTAACCAGCTGACTAAACTAGGTGACTTAACTAGATAGGTAAACGGCTAGCCAGCTGCCTTAACTAGA
>NW_006978008.1:0-695 GCF_000164805.1 Carlito syrichta | reverse complement strand
TATGATACTATTTGCCTTAATAGTGTCTTATGCTACTACTTGCCTTATTACTGTCATCTGATACTACTTGCCTTAGTAGTGTCTTATGATACTTCTTGCCTTATTCTTGTCGTCTCATACTACTTGCCTTATTAGTGTCGTCTGATAATACTTGCCTTATTATTGTCGTTTGATACTACTTTCATTATTAGTGTCATCTAGTATTACTTGCCTTATTAGTGTCTTATGATACTACTTGCCTTATAAGTGTCTTATGATACTACTTGTCTTATTAGTGTCTTATGATACTACTTGCCTTATAAGTGTCGTCTGATACTACTTGCCTTATTAGTGTCTTATGATACTACTTGCCTTATAAGTGTCGTCTGATACTACTTGCCTTATTAATGTCGTCTGATACTTCTTTCCTTATTAGTGTCGTCTTATACTATTTGCTTTATTAGTGTTATGTGATACTACATGCCTTATTAGTGTCTTATGATACTACTTGCCTTGTTAGAGTCTTATGATGCTACTAGCATTATTACTGTCTTATGATACTCCTTGCCTTATTAGTGTCTTAAGATACTACTTGCCTTAGAAATGTCTTTAGATACTATTTGACTTATTAGTGTTTTATGATACTACTGACCTTATTAGTGTCTTATGACACTTCTTGCTCTATTAGTGTCCTATGATACTATTTACTTTAATAG
>NW_006978007.1:0-4621 GCF_000164805.1 Carlito syrichta | reverse complement strand
CTAAGAAAGGATCCGAAATCTGGTTTTCACGAGTCATTCATGCCAAAAAATCTACTGGGTGTCTTGCTAAGGGCTAAACAAGAATCAGGGTTTCGAAGCAAGTATCGGGGGATTGTGAGTCCTCATATACATAAAACTACATGGGCCCTTGCAAAGGAAGAATAAAGAATGTGGTTTACACGAGTCCTCAATTCCAAAACTGCTCAGGGCGACTTGGTATGGCCTCCAAGACTCGGAATTCGAAGTCCCCATATTTTTCAGAGCTGTATCCTATGTGCATATTAGGAATCACTCATTCCAGAAGTCCCGCAACATTCTGGTCTTATCGATAGTTTAAACGAAAATACGGCACTACATGTCCATTTAGATTCTGGATCCTCTAATGCCAAAATCAAGGACACAGGTAATCATCTCGGGTGCTTTGAATGGAAGCCCTGAGTTCAGGGTTACCTTGTACTCCAGAAAATTCTGGTAGTTCAGCTATTCAGAATTAAGGACTTGGGTTTCGATGTTGCACCACGTTTAGAAGGTATTTTTTGGAGGGCACCAGGGTCTTGGTTTACAAGTACATAGGAGCGTTCTGGAGTGTTTCTATTGGGAGCCACGTGTCTAGACATCTAGGGAACGGGTAAACATCTGGTCGCTCTTCCGAGAATGATACAGGAATCTCGGACACTATATACCCAGAACGTTTCTACTCATGTTACCAATGTGGAACAAGGAAAAGCAGTTTGCATGTGACCAGCAAACTTCTGGGCAATTGTTAATTTTTCCCTGGCTTAAGGTAGATCTCATACCTAGAAGCCTACAGGAATTTTCTACATGTTAACCAGGAATTTGGAGTCCCAATCCCCACACTTTTAGAAGTAATTACTGTATACGTACCACAAATCTATCATTACCGATTCCAAGGAACCTGCTGCCCCTTTTCTTAGTTGTAACAAAGAATCTGACCATCTGCTTGGCTTTTTTGGCAGGAGGCTGTAAGTCCAGATTCCACAATTCAAGGAATCATGTCGCCATTTGTCGTGTAATTTCTGACTTCAAGTTTACCTCGTAATCCAGAAATTACTACTGGAATTTTGGATGGATTTTCGTAACTTGGGATTAGGTGTTCCCCAATATTTAGGACGTATTCTTAAAGGGGATCCAGCACGCTTGTATTCCAGGGAACTTCTTACCCTTTGGGCTTATGATTATTGGTATATAAGAGGTTGTACTTCCACGTTGCCATGTAACTTCCGGGAGTCTTACTGAGAAAAAAAAATAATCTGGGTTACGGGGGATGCCAATAAAATAATTCTACATGGACACCTTATAATGACTAATCTGGAATCTGGTATTCCATTTCCACACATTCTTTTGGGCTACAGGCCTGTTGGATATGACAATTTTGTCATTATAGATTCTCAGCAATCTTCTTGTCTTCTTGATAGTTGTAACTGAGAATGTGGACCCTGGAGTCCGTTGTGTTCCTCAGGACAACAAAGAGCAGATTCCGGGACCCAAAGAATCTTATCGCCATATTTGTATGTTACTATCGCCTTAAGAGGTACCTTGTAATCCCAAAACTCCCGTTTGTCATTCTATTCCAATAGGGTCCTGGTGTTTTGAGTTTGCCACATATTTATTAAGTACTGCTAAGTGTAACCAGGATTCATGGATTCCACGACCCTAGGCAATTTCTGGGCATCTACCTATTTGTATACAGAGTTTTTGGATACACATCACGAGGGAAAATCAGGGTTTCTTCTTGAGAACGAAAATGAAATCGGGCTCTAGTAGTTCTCTTTCGCCAGGATCTACAAGGCCTCTTGATGAGGTTTAATCAGCAATCTGGGCTTCAGGTTCCCTACATTTTTCAGAGCTACTAGCTCCGTAGATAACCTTAAGCAGTCATTACCGATCCCCGAGAACATTCTATTCTCTTGATAGTTGTAATCGAGTATCTGGTCCAAATATCTTTTATGTCTTATGAACAACTAGGACCATAATCAGGTACCCCAGGAATCAAACGGCATGTTGGTACAAAATCCCTCGATTCAGGTTACATCAAACTACCGAAATTTCTTGTGGTCTGTCTGGTGGAATTGGGACATGGGTTTAGGAGAGTCCACATTTTGGGGACGTCTTGCTAAGGGGAACCAGGAACCTTGGATTCCAGTTCCCCAATAAGCTTATGGGAGTCTTTCTCTTGATATCCAAACAACTGGAATTTTAGGTCACCAGGAAATATCTCAGCACCTTGCTGAGAATGTAGAAGGAATCTGGGTAATTGTTGTCCTCATATACAGGAAACTACATGGCGTCTTGCTAATGAAGAATAAGGAATTTTGGTTACACGAGTCCCCATCCCAAAAATCCACAGGGTGTCATACTAAGAGTTAACCATGAATCAGGTTTTTAATGTAGAAATCTGGGTATTGGGAGTCCTCAAATATAGGAAACTGGACTGCCTATTGCTAAGAAAGAATAAGGAATCTGTGTTACACGTTTCCTCAATCCCTTGAAAATTCAGGGCGTCTTGCTAAGGACCTATCACTACTGAGGATTTTTGAAGCATGAATCTACGGAAATGGGGTGCTCATATACAGGCAAATACACGGCCTTTTGCTAGGAAAGAATAAGGAATCTGGGTTGCACGTGATCTCTATCCCAAAAGAACTCCAGGGTCACTTATTAAGGGCTAAACAAGAATAAGGGATTAGAAGTAGGAATGTGGGTAATACTCCTCATAACAGGAAATTTCAAGGCCTCTTCCTAAGGAAAAATAAGGAATCTGTATTATGCGTTTCCTTAGTCCCAAAACCTTCATGGCGACGTGCTAAGAGCTAAACAACAATCATGGTTTCAAAACAGGAATCTGGGGAAAGGGAGTCCTCATATACAGGACACTACACGGCCTCCAGCGAAGGAAGAATAAGGAATCTGTGTTATATTCTTCCTCAATCCGAAAAAATTCTCAGGACGGCTTGCTACTAGAGAAACAAGAACCAGGACTTCTAGCTCCCCTCATGTTTTGGGGCTATTTAGCATGTGGATATTATTAATCAGTCAATTCAGGACTCCAGTCACATTCTGGTCCTCTTGGTAGTAGTAAACGGGTATCTCACACTGCAGGTCCGTTGGGTTCCACAGGACAACGAAGGCCAGATTCCAGCACAAAAGGGATCCTCTCACCATATTTGCATGTAACTCTTGGTCTTAAAATGAACTTGTAAATCTCAAACTTCCATTTGTCCTATTATTCTGAGAGGGGCCGAGTGTTTTGCAGTTGCCAAATGTTTAGTAAGTATTTTAAAAAGTAACCAGAAATCACGAATTCCTCAAACCTAGGAAACATATAGGCCTCTGTCTTTTTATATACAGAGTTTTGGAACACACATGGACAGGGAAAATAAAGACATCTTGCTGAGAACGAAAAGGGAATACGAGTTCTTGAGTTCTCATTCTCCAAAGTTTTAAAGGCCTCTGGATATGGTTTTATCAGGAATCTGGGATTTTAGGTCCCCATATTGTAACGGTGTCATGTACAAGAGAACCATGAATCTGGATTACAATTGCCCAGGAAACTTCTGGAGGTGTTTCAACTGACATCCAAACAACTTGAATTCTACATCACCACCAACTATCCCGGTATCTTCCGGAGAATTAAGCAGGAATCTGGGTATGGGAGTCTTCATATACAGGAAATGTCATGACTCTTGTGAAGGATGAATAAAGAATCGGATCTACATGGGTCCTCAATACCGAAAATGTACAGCGTGTCTTTCTAAGGGCTAAACAAGATAAGGGCTTTGAGCACTCCTCATGTTTTGGAGGTATTTGGTATGTGGATATTACGAATCAATCATTCCTGGACGCCAGCAACACTCTGGTACTCTTGATAGTTGTAAACGAGAATCTGGCACTACAAGTACATTTAGATACTTGGAACCTCTGATTCCAGATACAGGCACTAGATATTCTCTCGGATTTTTTGTATGTAAGACTTGACTTCAGTGTGTCCACGTACTCCAGAAACTAATGAGGCTCCGCTGTTCGTGGTTAGGACTTTGGGTTTAGGTGTTCAATTGCATTAAGAGGAATTATTGGGAGGGAACCAGGAATCTTAAATTGCACGTCCCCAGGCATATTCTTGTCATCTTTCTATGGGCATACAAGAGTCTAGACTTCCAGGCCAACAGAAAACATCTTGTCGTTTTGCTTAGACCGAAATAGGAATCTGGGTCACAGTGTCCCTTGAAAGTTTCTTCAAACTTTACCTAAGAGGAACCAGGAAACTTGGTTTCCATGTAATTTGCAAATATCTGGGCATTTACTAAATTATCCATGGCTTAAGGCAGTGCTCATACGTAGGAATCGACAGGGACTTTAGCAAATACTAATCTGGAATCTGGGAGATCTGGTTCTCATATTATTCAGAGCAGCGTCCTATATGCATACCACAATTCAGGCATTGCCGTTCCCCAGGAACATATTACACCTCTTGATCATTGTTAGTGAGAATCTGGCCTACTGGTCCATTTGTTTCACAGGGTCCTGTAAGGCCGGATTACACAATCCACGCAATCATGTGCCATTTGTTAATGTAATCACTGGCTTCAGGATTTCCTTGTAG
>NW_006978006.1:0-814 GCF_000164805.1 Carlito syrichta | reverse complement strand
AAACAAAATTGTATGCTACCTGATAGAATGCAATGAGAATAATACATTATTGCTTCTGCGATCCTATCAAAGATACAAAACCTAAATCCAATTACAAGGGAAATATCAAAGAAATTCATATTGAGTGAAATTTGACAAAATAACTCTCTTGTAATATTAAAAACATCAAGTTCATGAAATCAAGAAAAAAATGTAGAGAATAACCCTGATAATGAGACTAAAGAGGCATGATGACTAGAGAAATTCTTCGATTCTGAAAGCAATTCTTTTTGAGATGAAGATATTACTGTGACATTTGGCAACATTTGCATGGTGTCTAATGATTTGCATGGTGTCTAGTAATGTATCCATGCTAATTTTCTGGATTTGATGTTGTGGCATTATGTAAAAGATTGTCTTTTTGTAGGAATTAATCACTCAATTATTCAGGGTGATGAGGTAACCTGTTGACATTAATATCAAATTGTTTGAGATATCCAAATTTATAAAGCTAGAGAGAAAGAGCGTGAGAGAAAGAAGGGAGAAATCATGATTTTACTTGGTTGTTAATGGGAGGTTATATATTTAGAGTGATGAAATATCGAAAGTAAAGAAATAATCCAGATGTGGTAGCTTGCATCTGTAATCTCAGTACTTGGCAGGCTGAAGAAGGAGGATTACTTGAGACCAGGAGTTTGAGATAGACCTAAGCAACAGCAAGACTTTGTACCAAAAATCAAAATATTAGCTGGGCATGATGGTATGCACCTGTAATCACAGCTACTTAGGAGTCTGAGGTGGAAGGATTGCCTGAGTCCAAGAAGTCAAGGCTCAG
>NW_006978005.1:0-809 GCF_000164805.1 Carlito syrichta | reverse complement strand
GGAGAAGGAAGCAATTAGAGAAGAAAGAGTCTAGAGGAGTCTGGCATTAGGAAAGACACATGACACACGTTTTTTGGAGGAGACTGTGCTCGTGTGTGGAATGCATGGCAACTCAAGCAGGGTTAATACTGAAAAGTGGTTATTTGTTTGCTGACTTGTATAGATCCAAAAGTGATTACAAAAACTGTGGGTCAATGGAACTGGTCTTAGGTGCTTATTACACACGGACATCAGTAACAATTTTTACAGCCAATATCTGTATCTGTGCCTGCGCTGTACCATTGTTAAAACTTTTAAAAAATCACCATGGATAGGGGCATGATATGAAATTTTTATGTCATTGTGGAACACAGACCCATGGCTTATGTTTTACTGTGTGAGTAGCTGATAGCTTATTTCTTCATATTCCTGGCCATCAGATGTCCCACTGAGAGCCTGGTGTGGTGGGGTGGGTGGTACATTGTGCTGTGACCAAAGGTAGAGGTGGAGACAAACCATTCTCTAAGTTAGGCTCAGGGCCTCAGAGGTATTGTGACTCTGGAGTCTGCAGGTGTAGGAGAATGGTGATATGACAAACTACTGATCTGCTTCTGGAGTCAACTCTGTGGCTTTACATAGCGCAATAGCTTGGTGCTTGAGAAATTCTGCCTCCTCACTTGTTTACTGGACATGGTTAGAAGAGGAAGTCGTGGGTTTTGTTGCATTTGAGAGGACCTGTGGGCTTGGAATTCCAAACAGAAACAACTTAAACATGTTTCCACATGGATGTGTGTGTGGCAAATTCTATAGTAGTACTGACTTTGTGGGTG
>NW_006978004.1:0-652 GCF_000164805.1 Carlito syrichta | reverse complement strand
AAAAATCTTTTGTGAAGTATGATATGCATCAATGAGACCTGTAAGCCCCCAGCAAGTTATTTGTCATACTGCTGGAGGTTATAGAAAATGGTATATGAGCTGGAAAAATTTTGAATAAAATTGGCACACAGTCCTTGGCCAGACTGGTCCCAGAAGAACTGCCTCTGAGTTGTTTCTTCTTGCCGCATCCTGATTCCCTGGTGCAGGCCCAACTCCCCTCAGGTTGGAGCCAGTCCCCGACACTCTGTATCCCATATGATAATTGAATTTAAAATCTCTAAGGAGAAATAATTAAGGCATGGTAGCTAACACAGGATAGACATAAATAAATTTCCCCCAGGTTGATTTTGAAAGGCATTCAGACATTTTTAAGGTTGCATTTTACTGCAGACAGATGGTAGCCTACCCCACTCCCTCAGTAAATCCAAAGAAAACTCCGTAAGATGAAGACTAAAACAGCCCAACTTTTCAATTTAATGATCTCTGGTAATCTTTCAAAGACAGTAGTAAACTGAAAACAGGTGTTTGGTATTGCATTGCTTAATCAGTCCCCAAAGTGGGATTAATTTAAGTTCTTTTGAAATGGCTTATGGTAGATTTTTTTTCCAAAATTTCTGAAGGAAGTGTGGTCACAGACATAAGACATCAGTTA
>NW_006978003.1:0-543 GCF_000164805.1 Carlito syrichta | reverse complement strand
GCAGTGGTGCAATCATGGTTTGCCACAGTCTGAAAACCCTGACCTCAAGTGATTCTCCCACCTCAGCCTCCCAACTGATTGGAAATACAGGCACCACCATACCTGGCTAATTTTAAAACAAAATAATTTAGAGACAGAGTCTCACTAAGAAAACAAGGCTGGTCTTGAACTCCTGGGCTCAAGCAATTCCTCTGCCTCAGCCTCCCGAGTAGTTCAGATCACAGGTATAAGCCACCACACTCAGTTAACTTTGATTTTTTTTGTGGAGATGAGGTCTCACTATGTTGCTCCAGCTGGTCTCAAACTCCTGGCATCATGCAATCCTCCTGCCCAGGCCTCGCACAGGACTGGGATGACAAGCATGAGCCAAAATGCCCCCTGAGCTGGCATGTAGTAGGTGTTCAATGTTTGTGATCAAGGTAGAAACAGATGTGAGGCCAGCAGGGAGCTAGGACCGGCAGTAATCCTGGTGGGGAGGAGGAGACAGAAGTCTGGAGTAAAGAGGGTGCACAATGTGGGGACCGTGGGGACAGATCCGGAGTG
>NW_006978002.1:0-838 GCF_000164805.1 Carlito syrichta | reverse complement strand
TGGCACACACCTGTATTTCCAGCTACTTGGAAGGCTGAGGTGGAAGGATCGCCTGAGAGCAGGTAAAGGCTATAGAGACCATGAGCAAGCCACTGCATCCCAGCCTGGGTGACAGAGTGAGACTCCAAAAAAAAAAAAAAAGAATTCTAGTAAACTGCTCATGGAGTTTTATAAAAAGTGCACACAAGATATAAAAGGGTAGCACACAGAAACAAGTAATGACGACCAACAGACATATGAAAAGATGGCCATCCTCACTAAAATCAAAACAAAATTAAAAAAACTGATATCTGAACATTTTACCTCATTTTTTCATCTATAATATTTACCAAAAAAAATAATTCTAATAAATGTAAATGCTGGCAGGAGTGAAGAGAAACATGTTTTCTGGTAAACTGCTGGTGGATGACTAAGCTGCTGCAATCTTTGAATTGCAATTTATCAGTATTTAGAAAATTGTTAAGAAAATGCCTAAGCTCCTGTGACACTTACTGTTTATATATCCTCCTAAAAATTTACCCTACAGATATACTGAGATTGTTAAAAAGAAAGCTTATTGCAGAATTGTTTGAAATAGTAACAATGACAAAAAAATTATTTACCAGAAAGATACTATGGAATTCTGTAAGGTTGTTAAAATTAGGTAGGTTTGTTGAGCTTCAAGACAACTACAAATGTAAAATGCAAGATATACAAGTATAATGTCTCATTTTTGTACATATCTTTGAAAGTTTTTATCAGAAAGAGTAGTGAAAAATAGTTAATGGCAATATCTTTTAGGTTCAAGACTTACTATGCATTTCATACTTTTCTGTACTGTGGTAAGTTTGTAGTATGT
>NW_006978001.1:2276-3062 GCF_000164805.1 Carlito syrichta | reverse complement strand
CATGGATTAATGGGTCTTATAATTATGAATTAAAAAATAGTTGTATCAGTTAGTGAACTACAGGTTAATGAAACATCTCGGGTAAAATTAGAGACTGAAGTTAAGTCTGGAGGGGGATTATCTGCAATATAAAGTGAAAAGTCAGTTATCAAACACAAAGGTGCAGGGTACAAGAGAGGATAGGCAGGGACATTTCTCAGAGGGATGGGACAGCACCAAGAGACCCATCTTGGGTGAGGTTTAGACAGGTGGGGCTGAGAGTACAGGCTCTAGGTCAAAGCTTGCATGTGAACCTCTACCCAGGCTCCAGCAAGCACCCTGAGGAACAGAGCAGTGCAGTCACTGTACCTCCAATTATAAGCCCTTTCCACCCATTTTATAAGATCCTGATTACTTGGCATTTTTCAAAATCCTAAGGAGGCCTTACAGACTCTTACATGTCCCCACATCTTAATCCATGCAAGAACCTTGCAAAGTATACACTCCTCTCCACAGTTAATCAGAAAAGAACGTGGGGGCTCCAGAGGCATTTAGTATTGGCTAAGATTGAGACAACTTCTTAGAAGATGCTTTACTTGTACTAAAAACTTTTAGGCAACATTGTTGGTGCCTGAAAAGCTGAAGGCAGGATGTTTTGATGCTTTCTTACCTTAAAATAAAGTTCATTTTTAATCAAAAAGGTATTCTAAGAACATATTTATTCATTTCATGTCTTTTATTTAAAACACATATGTACTCCTGATGTCTTAAACAAAAGACAAGCAACTAGTTCCCACACACTACTTT
>NW_006978001.1:0-912 GCF_000164805.1 Carlito syrichta | reverse complement strand
ATGGTTTCAATTTTCAGCTAAGCCTCTACTTCAAATGGTGTGGCTTTCTCATCGTTGTAGAGAACAGAGAAACTCACACACACACACAAAGAAAATCCACTGATGTTCTTGTTTTCTTAAATCTGCTAGAAATTTCCTTTTCTGTTATTTTTTCTTTCCATAGAAAAAGAAAGAAGTCATTTGGGGAAGGGAAACCACAAGTTATCTAACTTTCTCTTCAAAATTTTTGAGATTTTGAAATCATCAGTGGCTACCAAGAAAGAAAGCACTATGTTCTTTATCTGTAGATTTTGAGGACCCTCACAGTCTAAAAAGGATAAAACATTTTTTGACCTGCGACCACACAGAACAGTCGATCTACCCAATATCACACTTTTTTCCAACCATAGAGAGAGGATTAGGTTTCTCTTATGTGGAAGTGACAATTATTTTCACTGAATGTGGGTAACATCAGATTCTTAGACGTAGAAATGCCTTGCTATAATTTTCACAAGGAAGCAGGAAGACATGAAGAGGAAATTTCCTGTTCTTGCCACCAATTCTGTGATAGGTGACAGCCTGTTCCTATGAGAATTTGGCAGTTTGTGGGTGACTGTTGACAGGAAGAAAGGGATAAATAATGTAACTTTTATAATTCCTATCTTGCAGAAATTTCTCCTCAAGCTAGTGAAAATAGCAATAGCAATGCTAATTCCTGCCAGATATAGTAGGCATCTTGGAACAATGAGACAAAGCAGTGCATTCATGAATACCTGTGTTCTGTTGTCACTAGGTCAAGTTCTCAGCTCCTAACTTCCAAGATATTGGGAAAATTGAGGCATTTGAAATAAGTAGTAGACATTTAAGCTGGAGAGAGCAATTTGGGAATCTAATATGTTACATTTACTTGTCTGGACCATGAACAGGAAGAAC
>NW_006978000.1:0-782 GCF_000164805.1 Carlito syrichta | reverse complement strand
GGAATCCCACAATCTTGGATGCTGAGGCAGGAGGATGGCTGGAGCCCAGGATCCCAAGAACAGCCCGGGCCATTCAGGGAGACCCCATCTCTGCGCCCATTCAAACACAGGGTCTGGAGTTGAGATGCCCGTCATCCAGGCCACTTCAGAGGCTGAGGTGGGAGGATCACTGGAACCCGCGATTTTGAGGCTAGTGGTGAACGATGATCATGTCCCCAGCCTCCAACCTGGGCCACATAAACTGACCCTGTCTCCAAAAACATCAGAACCGTACACAGATTCTCAACTGTGCATGGTTTTTTCACAGAATGACTGGCTTTAGAGCCAGGAATAATGCTATTGGTGGGCAGAAATGTCCCCGAGTGAGGGATGTGTCACTGGCCTTTCTTGGCAGAAGGTCTGGGAGGACGATGCAAGAGGGTCACCTGAGTCCCCAGGTTCGAGACCAGCCAGGGTACCACCTCAGGACTTCCTCTCTATAAGAAACCTAAAAAGAAACCGAGTATTGTGACACACACCTAACATTCCGGGCACTCGGGAGCACATGGAGGGAGGATTACCATAGCCCAGCCGGTAGAGGCCGCAGTGGCCAAGAGCGGACTCCTGCACCACAGCCTGGGAAAAGGAGGGGACTCCAGCTGCCCTCTCCAGGATCTCGCATCATCAGTAGGTAGTGGTCTTTGTGGTGATGTTCTGAGAGTGGTGTGGAGACCAGAAGCGGAGTCACAAGTCTGTCATCCCAGTGCTATGGGAGCTTGAGATGAGAGGACGACCTGAGACTC
>NW_006977998.1:0-805 GCF_000164805.1 Carlito syrichta | reverse complement strand
GAAGTGGAAAGCTGGGTAATGGGTGTTGTCATATACAGGAAACTACACGTCATATTTCTTAGGAAGTATAAGGAATCTTGGTTACATCAGTCCTCAATCCCTAAAACTACTGGCCATCTTTGCAAGAGGTAACCACGAATCAGATTTTTGAAGTAGGATTCTGGGTAAATGGAGTCCTCCCATACAGGAAACTTCTCTGCCTATTAGCTAAGTAAGAATAAGGAATCTTTCTTACTCATGTCCTCAATCCCATAAAAACTTCAGGTCGTCTTACTATGGGCTAAACACGAATCAGGGTGTTTTTAGCATGAATGTGGGGAAATGGAGTCCCCTTATATACAGGTAACTACATGACCTTTTGCTAAGAAGGAATAAGGATTCTGGGAAACACGAGTCCTCAATCCCAATAATCTACAGGGCATCTTGGAAAGGGCTAAAAAGAATCAGAGTTTCAAAGCAGGATCTATGTAATGAGAGTCCTAATATACAGGAAAATACACGGCCCCTTGCCAAGGAAGAAAAAGAATTGGGGTTATAGCAGTCCTCATTCCTAGAAATCAACAGGCCGTCTGCTGTGGGCTAAACAAGAATCAGGGTTTAGAGGCTGCAACATAGGTAACAGCAGTCATCATATACAGAATCTACATGATCTATTGGTAAGGAGAAATAAGAAACTTGTTTTATGTGGTTCCTCCATCACAATATCCACATGATATCTTGCTAATGGCTAAACAAGAATCAGTGTTTCCAAACAGGGTTCTGGGGAAAGGGAATCCTTATATACAGGATATTACACGGCCCCTCG
>NW_006977996.1:0-5511 GCF_000164805.1 Carlito syrichta | reverse complement strand
GACTTAACGAGTTAGTTAACTGGTTGTCTACACAGCTATCCAACTGGCTTAACTAGCTAGCTACCTGGCTGGCTAGTTGGCTAGACAGGCGGCTAGCTAGCTAGTGGGCTGAAATGGTGGCTAGCCAGCCGGCAAACAGCCTTCTGGGTGGCTGGACAGTCGGATACCCATCTGGATTAACTAGCCAGTCAGACTTCTGGTCAACCATCTAGCCCAGTGGCTTAACTAGCGGGCAACCTAACTGACCAGGCTGCTAACCAGCCAGCTTAACTTGCCAGGGACCTAGCTAGTCTGCCAGCTAACAAGCTTACTTAACTAGCTGATTTAACTAGATAGCCATCCATCTAGCCAGCTGGCTTAACTAGCTAGCCAACTAGCTAGCCAGCTGACTAGCCAGCTCACTTAACTCACTGAATTAACTAGCTAGTCAGCTGGCTAGTCAGCTGATTTAATTACCTAACTACCTGCCTATCCAATTGTCTAGCCAGCTGACTTAACTACCTGACTTAAACTAGCCAGCTGGCTAGCCAGCTAATGTAAGTAGCGAGCTACCTAGATAGTCAATTGGCCAGCCACTTGAATTAACTAGCTGACTTAACCAGCTAGCCAGCTTGCTAGCCAGCTGACTCAAATAGCTGACATAAGTAGATAGCCAGCTGGCTAGCTAACTGACTTAACTAGCAGACATCACTAGCTAGACAGGTGGCTAACAAGCTGACTTAAATAGCTATCTACCTATGTATCTCGCTGGCTTCCCAGCTTACTTAACTACCTAGCTAACTAACTAAACTGCTGGAAAGCAAGCTGACTTAACTAGGTGACTTAAGTAGCTAGCCAGCTGGCTAGCCAGCTGACTTAAGAAGCTAGCTACCCAGCAAGTCCGCTGGCTAGTCAGTTGACTTAACTAACTGACTTAACTAGCTAGTTACCCAGGTACTAGCTGACTTTACTAGCTGAAATAACTATCTAGCTACATAGCAAGCTAACTACCTAGCTAGGTGACTTAACTAGCTGACTTAACTACCTAGATAGCTCATATAACTAGCTGACTTAAGTAGATATCTACCTAGCTAGCAATTTGACTTAACTAGCTGAAATAACTAGCTACTTAGTTGTCTAGTCATCTGACTTAACTAGTTTTTTAACTAGCAAGCGAGCTGATTAGCCAACTGACTTAATGGGGTGACAAATAGCTAGCCAGCAGGTTAGCAAGCTTACTTAACTAGTTTATTAATGAACTATGCAGCTGGCCAGCCAGGTGACTATACTAGCTGACTTAACTAGATATTCAGGCGGCTAGCCAGCTAACCTAACTAGCTCTCCACCTCTCTAGCCACATGGATAGTCAGCAGATTTAACTAACTTACATGACTAGCTAGTCAGCTGTCTAGCCAACCGACTTAATTAGGTCACTACCTAGTCAACCAGTTTGCTATCCATCTGCCTTAACTAGCTGTCTTAACTAGCTGGCCTGTTTTCTAGGCAGTTGAATTAACTAGTTTGCTACATAGCTAGCCACCAGCAGAATTAACTAGGTGACTTATCTAGCTAGCTAGCTGTCTAGCTAGCTGACTTAACTAGCAAGCTGCGTAGCTGACTTAACTACAAGCTGCAAGCTGTGTAGCTAGCCAGCTGCCTTCTCAGTTGACTTAACTAGCTGACTTAACTAGCTAGCTACCTAGCTAGCTAGCTGATTAAACTAGCTGAAATAACTAGCTAGCCTGCTGTCTAGCCATCTGAATTAACTAGTTTTTTTAACTAGCTAGGGAGATGGCTAGCCAACTGACTTAATGAGGTGATTTAACTAGTTATCCAGCTGGTTAGTTACCTGACTTAACTAGGTGATTATTGAGCTAGGCAGCTCACCAGCCAGGTGACTAAACTAGCTGACTTAACTAGATATCCAGTTGGACAGTCAGCTGACTTAACTAGTGCTCTAGCCTCTAGCCACCTGGATAGCCAGCTGACTTAACTAAATGACTTAGTTAGCTAGCCAGCTGGGTAGCCAACTGACTTTAGTTGGTTACTAACTAGCCAGTCAGCTGGCTAGCCAGCTGACTTAACTAGCTGTCTTAACTAGCTGGCCTGCTTTCTAGCCAGTTGAATTAACTAGCTTGCCTCATAGCTAGCCAGCTGGCTATCCAGCTGAATTAACTAGGTGACTTATCTAGCTAGCTAGCTGTCTAGCCAGCTGACTTAACTAGCAGCCTACCTAGGGATCCAGATGGCTAGTCAGCTGACTTAACTAGGTGACTAAACTAGCTAGCCAGCCTGGTTAGACAGCTGACATAACTATCTAGCTACCTAGATTGCAAGCTGGCAAGCCAGCTGTCTTAACTAGCTGACTTAAATAGCTAGCCAGCTGGCTAGTCAGCTGACTTAATTGCCTAACTCCCTAGGTAGCCAGTCGACGTAAGTAGCTGAAATAACTAGTGAGCCAGCTGGCTAACCATCTAATGTAACCAGCTTTTTAACTAGCTAGTCAGCTGGTTAGACCACTGTCTTCACCAGCTGACTGAACTAGCTAGACAGTTGGTTAGCCAGCTGGCTAAACCAGCTGAATTTACTAGCTGGCCAGCTGGTTAGCCAGATGACTTAATTTCCTAGCTACCTAACTATCCAGCAGCCCAGCCAACAAACTTAACAGCTGACTAAACAAAGTAGCCAGCTGGCTACCCAGCAGACTTAACTAGCTACCTACCTAGCTAGACAGAGTGATAGCCAGCTGATTTAGCTAGCTGATATATCTAGATAGCCTGATGGCTAGCCTGCACACTTAACTAGCTACATACTTACATAGCCCTCTGGCTTGCCAACTCTTTTATACCTAACTACCTAGCTAACATGCAGGCCATCAAGTTGACTTAACTATGTGATTTAACAAGATAGCCAGCTGGCTAGTCAGCTGATTTAACTAGCTTGGTACCCTACTAGGTAGCTGACTAACCATATGACTTAACTAGTTGACTTAATCAGGTATCCAGATGTCTAGCAGGCTGATTTTTCTACCTAGCTAGTCAGCTGGAAAGGCAACTGACTTAACTACCTAGCTACCTATGTAGCCTGCTGTCTTGCCAGCTGACTTAACTACCTAGTTACCTAGCTATCGAGCTTGTTAGTGAGCTGACTTTAACAAGGTTACTCAACTAGCTAGCTAACTGCCTCCCAGCTCACTTATTAGCTAGCTACACGTCTAGGCAGCTGGCTAAACAGCTGAGTAACTTGCTGACTTAACTAGCAAGCAAGCTGACTTAACTAGCTGAATTAAGCAGCTAGCTACCTAGCTAGCCAGCTGGCTTAACTTGTTGACTCAACTAGCTAGCTACCTAGGCTAGCTATCTAGCTTGCCAGCTTACTTAACTAGCTGAATTAACTAGCTGGCTAGCTGACATAGCTAGCTGACTTATATAGCTAGCTTCCTAGCTAGCCAGCTAATTTAACTAGCTGAAATAAGCAGCTAGCCCGAGGGATAGCCATCTGACTTGACTAGCTTTTTAACTAGCTAACCAGTAGGATAGCCAACAGACTTAGTGAGCTGTCTTATCTACCTAGCCAGCTGGTTGCCAGCTGAGTTAAGTAGCTGATTTAAACAGCTAGTCTGCTGCCTAGCCAGCTGATTTTACTAGCTGACTCCCTATACAGTCAGCTGGCTAGCCAGCTGACTTACTAGATGACTTAAGCTAGCAAGTTGGGTAGCCAGCTCATTTAACTAGTTAGCTACCTACCTACCCAGAAGGCTAACCAGCTGACAACTAACTGACTTGAACTGCTAGCCTACTGGCTAGCAAGCTGACTTATCTAGCTAGTTACCTAAGTAGCCAGCTGGCTAGACAGTTGACTAAACTAGCTGACTTAACCAGCTAGACAGTTGGATAGCCAACTGACTTAAGACACTGACATCAGTAGCTAGCCAGGTAGCTATCTAGCTGACTTAACTAGCTAGCTACCTACCATGTAGGTTGGCTTGCCAGCTCTCTTAACTAGTTGAATTAACCAGCTAGCCATCTGGTTAGCCAACTGACATAACTAGCACGCTACCTAGCTAGCCAGCTGGATAGACAGCTGACTTAATTAGCTGACTTAACTAGCTAGATAACTAACAAGCCAGTTGACTTAAATAATTAGCTAACTAGGTAGCTGCGTAGCTAACCAACTGACTTAAATAGTTAGCTGCCAGCTAGCTAGCTGACTTTACCAGCTAGCTAACTAGTTAGCTTACTCATTATCTAACGTGCTAGCTCTGTGATTTAATTATATTACTTAACTTGTTAGTTAATGAGCTAGATAGCTGACACAACCTGTTGACTTAAATCGTTAGCTAGCTAGGTAGCTAGCTGACTCATCCAGCTGACTTAACTCATGAGCTAACTAGCTACCTAGTCTACTCAACCATCTGAATCAACCCGTTTTCTAACTTGCTAGCTAGCTGACTCAATCAGCTGACTTAATACATTACTTAACTAGCTAACTACCTGACTCAACCTGCTAACTTAACTGTTAGTTAACCACCTAGCTAGCTGTCTTAAACAACTGATGAAATTAGATAACTGACTTAACTAGCTTACTTAACTGGCAGACTAAACTAGTGAGCCAGATTACTAAACTACGTGAATTAAATAATTAGCTAAACATTTAATTAGCTGAATAACTAGCTGACTTAATTAATTAGTTAACTAGTCAGGAAGCAGAATTAAGTAGCTGATTTAAGTAGTTAGCTTACAAGTGATCTATCTGATTTAGCTAGCTAACTTAGCTAGCTAGCTGGTTAACTAGCTGACTTAGTTAACTGACTTAGCTAGTTGGCTAACGAGATAGCTGACTTAACAAGTTGGTTAATGAGTTAGATAACTGTTTTAACTAGTTGGTAAAGGAGATAAATAGCTGACTTAACTAATTGGTTAATGTGTTAACTACGTGACTTAACTTGGCTGATGTGTCAGCCGACTAGTTAACTGGATTAATACATTGGCTGACTACTTGGCCGACTTGTTTGCGGGCATAAAATATAGGCCAAATAATCGGCCAATTATTTAGCTGGGTTAAATAGTTTATTGATGAGTTGGCAACTAGTTAGCTCAGTTAGCAAGTTGGCTGACTAATTTGCTGACCTAGCTAGTAGTCCAATTAGTTGGCTGACTAATTAGATGACCTAACTTGTCGGCCGACTAGTTAGCTGATCTAAATTATCGACTGACAAATTGGCCCACTAGTCGGCCGATTGGTTAGCTAACTTAACTCATCAGATGGCTAGTAGTCCGAACGGTTGTCTGACTTAACTAGTCAGGTGGTGAGTGAGCCGACAGATTACCTGACTTAACTAGTCGACCCGTGAGTGAGCCAACTGGTCCGCTGAATTAACTAGTTCACTGGCAAGTGAGCCAATTGGTCAACTGACTTAACTAGTAGGCTAATAGGTGAGTCAACTTGTCAGCCGACTTAACTAGTTGGCCAATGTGTGAGATTACTGTTCAGCTGAATTGAATCGATGGCGAGTGAGCCGACTGGTCAGAC
>NW_006977995.1:0-495 GCF_000164805.1 Carlito syrichta | reverse complement strand
CCACTCCCTATCACCGCAGCCTTGACCTGAAAGGGCTCTGGCAATCCTTCTGCCTCAGCCTTCCAAGTAGCTGGAACTACAGGTGTGCGCTCCCACACCCAGCTAATTTTTTTGACTTGTTGTAGAGATGGGGTCTCGCCTGCCCAGGTGGGTCTTGAACGTATGGGCTCAGGCAATCCACTCACTTCAGCCTCCAAAAGGCACAGGATTACTGGCTGAGCCACCGAACCTGGCTTCTTTCTTTCTTTCTTTCTTTCTTTCTTTCTTTTCTTTCCTCAATAGGTTTCCCAGGGTGGTCTCAAATTGTCCAACTCAGGCCATCCTCTCGGCCTGGGCCTCCAAAACTGCTGCAATCAATGTTTTCATTTGGTCGACATCCTGGTCTTCCTGCCTGCTCTTGGACTCTGGGCCGAAGTTGCTCCCCTACTGAGGCCTGCCCTCACTCTAGGTTTTCTCAGTTTTGCTTGGGGTTGAGGTAGGGACTTGCTATGGTGT
>NW_006977994.1:0-754 GCF_000164805.1 Carlito syrichta | reverse complement strand
GGCGGCATAGAAGCACACATTGCTGATTAAAGCTATCAAGAAGACTTGTAGATTTAGGCGATTGAGAACTCAAGAACCGGATTCGCTTTCGTTCACAGCAAGACTCCTGATTTTCCTGTACATGAGGATTCCAAAACTCTTTATACAAAATGCAGATGCCCAGATATTTCCTAGGGACGTGGATTCCATGAATCCTGGTTACATTTTAATAATTCGTAATAAATATTTAGCAACTGCAAAACCCTCAGCTCCTCTGCAAATAATGTACAAACGGAAATTTAACGATTACTTAGTTCATCTTAAGACCATAGTTACATCCAAGTACGGCAAGATGATACTTTCTTCTGGGAATCTGGCCTTAATTTTCCCGAGGAACTTAAGGGATTTGTACTACCAGATACCCGATTACAATTCTCAAGAGGACCAGAATGTTGCTGGAGTCATGAAATGACTGATTCATAATAGCCACAAGCCAAATATCTCCGAAATATGAGATGAGCTCAAAGCCTTGTTTCTTGTTTATACCACAACAAGACACCCTGAGAATTTTTCTGATTTTGGAGTAGTGTATCACAGATTCCTTATTCTTCTTTAGCAAGTGGCCATGTAATGTCCTGTATATGGGGACTTCCTTTCCCCAGAATCCTGTTTGGAAACCCAGATACTTGTTTTGCCATTAGCAAGATGTCATGTAGATATCGTGAGGGAGGAATCGTTTAAAAGAGGTTTGTTATTTCTCCTTTGGTAGAGATCG
>NW_006977993.1:0-654 GCF_000164805.1 Carlito syrichta | reverse complement strand
TTGTTTTTAAAAGGGTCTCATGGCTATATATATACATTTTTTTTAAAATACACATTGAAAAACATTTTATACCAACAAACAAACATATATGCAGACACAACTCTAGGAGGGTTTTGCAGACTTGTCTCCCATGGAAGGCCTATAATTTCCTTCTTGACTGACACCGACTGTGGCCTGGACCATGTTTCATAGACTCCTGGCAGGCAGCCTGCTTGGGTTTTTTTTTTTTTTCCTTTCATCAGGCTTGAAACTGAAGCCACAGGACTTTCTGAAACCTCCTCTCAGCTATAGCTGTCATGTTTCTTGTCACCAGCTTGCTCCTCCCAGGTTATGTGGATTCATAAATGTGTCTAGAGATCCAGTAACAAGCTAGTAAACAGTGGATTCCTTCTAGAAGGAGACAAAGGGAGATTCAGGAGGGACCTTTCAATCTGGGGACTGTCTGTGACCCAGGCCAGGCCTCCATTCCCCCAGAGTAGATTATATCTGATGGTCTAACCTGCAGGCCAACTTCCAGCATCAAAGAAATAGGGATAATGGAGGGGAAACTGAGACACATGAAAACAAACCAAAATGAACCCTGTTGTGCTGCTGACAGGAGTGGAGCTTATATGGACCTGATACTGGAGGCAGACAGTGGCAATGAGTTCCCTG
>NW_006977992.1:0-10682 GCF_000164805.1 Carlito syrichta | reverse complement strand
CCTTTCCCGAGGTGGCCCTTGGGAGGGGCGAGTGGGTCCAACCTGGGGAACGAGGTGGGTGGACATGCCAGCAGGGACATGCCTCTGTCTTAGGTGCTCCCCCAATGGAGGGCTCAGCAGGTGACTGTGGCCACACTCTCCAGGGTCCCAGGTCATTCGAAGGGAGCAGTCCTCATGGTGGGTCTCAATAGGGGTGTGCAGGCCAGGCTCAGGGGCTCAGGCCTGTCATCCCAGGATTCTGAGAGATAGAGGGGAGAGGATGGACTTAGTCCCATGTTCGAGACCAGCCCAGGCACCTAGGTGAGACCTTGACTCTACAAAAAGCCAAAAAAAAAATGATTCAAGCGTGGTGGCACGCACCTGTCATTCCAGCTACTCAGGAGGCTGCGGGAGGAGGATGACCAGAGTCCTGCTGGTGGAGGCTGCAGTGGCCGAGTGCACCTCTGTGCTCTGGCTTGGGTGACAGAGCAGGATTCTGACTTAGAATAATACCAACAACCACCACCACCACAACCACAGGCTGGGCTCAGGGGCTCAGCCTGGCATCCTGGCCCTACAGAGGCTAAGCATGTGGATGGTCTGAGCCTGCAGTTTCAACACTAACCCAGGACACTGGATGAAATGTCATCCTGGCCAACAGAAATAAATCCAAAGATCAGCCGGTCGTGGTGGTGCAGGACTGTGGTTCTAGACATTGGGTGGGCCGAGGTGCAAGGATCACTGAAGTCCAGCAGGTGGAGTCTGCAATGGCTGTTTGCATGCCCCTGTATTTCGACCTGGGGGACAGAGTGGGATTCTGACTCCAAATAATAATAATCACCACCACCACCACCCCTGCCACTCAGTGCAAGGAGTCACCCTCAGGGATGGGAGATGAAAAGGCACTTTTGGGCCTGTCATGCATGGGAGGTTTCAAAGGGGCCACCAGGAACGTCCATCCCATGCTTTCGGCCAAGCGCCCCCGATGGCCTGCCTCCACGCTCCATACTCGTGCCCCACAACAAAGACGCATGTGAGTTCACTGAACAGACGTCCCTGAGCTAGGGCGGCCATCAGGCACAGAGAGAGCAAGGCAGTGCAGCAAGGACGGGGCCAGCCTAGGTTCCGGTCACCCGGTCGGCCAACTTTGAGTCGGGGAGGGCCCCTCCCTCTCCCAATCACTCCATCGTCCCCCATCCACGTTGAAGTTTCTCTGGGGAGCCGTGTACGCCTGTTGTGATGCACATGCGAGGTATACCTTTTGTTGCCAGAGTCTCTGTCAGTGGGGCTGCAGTGCAGTGGCACAATCGTGGCTCCCAGTGATTCAATGTGCGGGGCACAGGCCATCTTCCCACTTCAGCTTCTGAGCAGCCTGTACTCAAGGTGCCACCATGCCTGACTCTATTTTGGGGACCTCTCACCGAGACTAGTCCTGGCCATGTCGCCCAGCCTGGTATCTGACCCCAGGGCTCAGGCAGTCTCTTGCCTTGGCCTACCAAGGTGCGAGTCTGATATCCGTGAGTCATGGTGCCCAGCCTGGACTCACACTTGATGTCAGTGAGGGCTGCACAAATGTATACACCATGGGTCAGAAGCCACCGCATGCTGTGTAGCTGGGACTGCAGGCGCCTACATGTGCAACACCATTGTCTGCATTTCAGGGAGCGATGAGTTCTCACTATGTGACCCAGGATGGCCTCAAACTTCTGTGCTCCAGTGGTCTCCCGCCTCGACCTCCCAAAACCACAGGCCAATTGTCTGCTGATCCACTATCTTTTGGGAATTCTAGGCCCAAGGTTGCAGCCTTCTTCCCAAAAAATCTCTGTCTGTTTGCAATGATCCCAACTCCATACACAAATGGATGCTCTTTTTCTCTTTCCTTTTTTCCTTTTTTTCTTTGAGTCAGAATCTCACTCCCTAGCCCAGGCTAGAGGTTGGTTTCTCGCTCCTGGCCACCACAGTCTTGGTCTGCTGGACACCAGCGAGGCTTTCCCTGCCTTCTGAGGAGCCACAGTGACAGGTGCACACCACCATGCCCAGCTCATTTGGGATGGAGTGTAGAGACAAGGTCTCACCGAGGTGCATGGGTGGGTCTTGTCCCATGGACTTAGGTTGCTCACTGGCATTGGCCTCCCAAAGCACTGGGATTACGAGGCTAAACTGCCGAGCCCAACCTCAATCCTTCATCAAAAATGAACCAGAAGGACTGGCATGGCATCCCACGCTGGAATTCCAGCGCTCTGGGTGGCCAAGGTGGGATGATGACTGAAGCCCAGGAACCCAAGCATGCCTGGGCAGTACAGGGAGACACCATCTCTGCACCCATCCAAACAGAAGGTTTGGTGTCAAGGCGACCATCATCCCATCCACTATGGAGGCTGAGGTAGGATTATAGACAGAGCCTGCGATTTCAAGGCTGGTAGTGAATGACGGTCTTGTCCCCAGGCTCCTCCTGAGTCACAGACCCTGTCTCCAAAAACATCAGAATCGTACACAGATTCTCAATTGCGTGTGGTGTGTTCACAGGGCTACTGACTTTAGAACCAGGAAATATGGGTTTGGGGGGGAAGAAATTTCCCCAGGTGAAGGATGTTTCCCTGGCCTTTCCTGGTGGAAGGTCCTCGCTGCTGAGTGGGTGGGTTGGCCTGTCTGGAGCAGAGTTCTCATCTTGGAGAGAAGAGCTGGCACTAACCGAGAGAGGGAGCCTCAGGAAATCTCGCACCAAAGCAGGCGCAGCCATTTGGGGGGTTTGGAGCTGGAAGGTGCCAAGTTTGGGGGACCCTCACATGTGGCGGGGGCAGATGGGAAGGACTGAGGGCAGAAGTTTTGCAGGAGAATGGATTTCTTTATTTCTTTTCCTCTCTCTCTCTCTTGTTTCCATACTAGGTAGCCCTGCATGCTCTCAAAACACCCAACTCAGGCCTTCCTCTTGACCTCGGACTCCCAAACTGCTGCGATCACAGGCTTTCCATTTGGTTAACACCCTGGCTTTCCTGCCTGGTCTTGAACTCTTGGTCTGAGGTGATCCTCCCGCCAGGCCTGCCTTCACTCAATGTTTTCTGGGTTTTTCTTGGGGTCTAGGTGGGGGCTTTCTATGGTCGAGCCTGGTACCAGTTCCCAGACTCTGTCTATCTTCTCGTCTCGGCCTCCCTGAGTGTAGAGGAGACAGGCGTTAGTTGCCCGACCACCCCCCCCAATGTTTGAGAGTCACGCCCTCCCTTTCCCCGAGGCAGTCCCTGGGAGGGGTGACTGGTCCTCCCTGGAGAACGAGGGAAGCTGAGGTGTGGCTTCCCCAGTTAAGACATGCCCCTGTCCCATGCACTCTGCCAGGGTGGGCTTTGTGGGTGATTCCAGCAGCCCTATCCAGGGTCCCAGGTCGTCTGAAGGGAGCAGACTTTGCAGTGGGGCCCTGAGAGTGGTGTGAAGGCTGGGGCGGGGGCTCACGCCTGTCACCCCAGTGCTTTGGGAGCCTGAGGTGAGAGGATGGCCTGACCCCCCCATGTTCAAGACCATCCCAGGAACTTTGGTGAGATCAGTTCTCTACAAGAAACCAACAATAAGAACCAAGCATGGTACCAGACACATGTCATTCCGGCCACTCAGGAGGCTGCACGGGAGGATCACTGGATCCCAGCAGGTGGAGGCCACAGTGGCTGAGAATGGACCCCTACATTCCATCTTGGGTGACAGGATGGGACTCTGAATCAGAATAAAAATACCAACCACCACCACCACAACCACAGCCCGGGCCCAGGGGCTCAGACTGGCATGCCGGTCCTTTCTAGGCCGAGGTTAGTTTTCGGCCTGAGCCTGTGAGTTCGAGACCAGCCTGGGACACATTGTCTGGGCCACAAAACTAAATCCAAAGATTAGCCAGGCACGGTGGTGCGGGACTGTGGATCCAGACACTCGGGGTCCCGATGTGGGAGGATGACCTGAGCCCATCAGGTGGAGTCCACAGTGGCCGTGAGCATGCCACTGCAGTCCGGCCTGGGTGACAGAGCGGGATTCTGACTCCAAATAATAATAATTACCACAACCGCCATCACCACGACCCTTGCCACCCTGCGCTAGGAGTCACCCTCAGGGATGGGAGAGGAAAAGATACTTTCCTGCCTGTCGTTTGTGGGAAGTTTCAAAGGTGGCCACTGGGCACATCTGTCCTGTACTTTCAGCCATGCATCCCAGAAGGCCTGCCTTCACCCCCCACACTCGTGCCGCATGGCTCAAGCCTGTTATCCTGGCATTGTGGTAGGCCGAGGAGAGAAGATGGCCTGAGCCTACGTATTAAAGACCAGCCCAGGCACCTTGGCAAGAACTCGCTGCTACAAAAAGCCCAAAAAATGAGCAAGCTTGGTGGTGCAGGCCTTTTTCTCTGGCCACTCGGTAGGTTGTGGCAGGAGGATTGCTGGATCCCAGATAGTGGAGGCTGCGGAGGCTGAGAGAGGGCCCCAGTGCTCTGGACTGGGCGACAGAGTGGGACTCTGACTCAGAATAATAATCCGAAAAAACACCACAACCACAGGCGGGGCATGGGGGCTCAGTCTGGCATCCCAGCCCTTCGGAGGCCCATGCGACTGATGGCCTAACCCTGCAGATTTGACACCAGTCAGGGACATGGAGTGAGACCTTGTATCATCCACCAAAAAAAGATCCAAAGATTAGCTGTACATGGTGGTGCAGGCTTGTGATTCCAGCCACTCTGGGGATCGAGGTGGGAGGATCGCCTGATCCTGGCAGCAGATCTGCAGTGGCCATGAGCATGCCTCTGAACTCTGGTCTTACAGAGTGGGATTCTGACTCCAAATAATTATAATCACCACCACCACCACCACCACCATCTCTGCCACCCAGCGTGAGGAGTCATCCTCAGGGATGTGAGAGGAAAATGACTTTCTGGCCTGTCGTTCCCAGGAAGTTTCAAAGGTGGCCACCGGGCACGTCTGTCTTGAACCTTTGGCCACATGCCCCAAAAGAACTGCACCCACCCTCCACATTCGTGACTGACATGAAAGACGTGTGTGAGCTCACAGAACAGACGGCCCCAAGCTAGGGCGGCTATCAGGTACTGAGCAATCAAGGCATTCCAGCAATGCCACGGCCAGCACAGAATCTGGTTGCCCTCTTTTCCACCTTTGGGCATAGGGAGGGCCGCTTCCTCTCCTGATCACTCCATCATCCACCTCCTATGCAGACTTTTCCCTGGGGAGCCGTGGATGCCCACTGTGATGCACGGTGGAGGCGTCTTTTGTGTTGCCAGAGTCTGTGTCTACGGGGCTGCAGCATGGCAGCACGATCATGGGTCCCAGGGCCTCAACCTGCGGAGCTCAGGTGGTAATCCTGATTTGGTCCCTGAGCAGCCGGGTCTCCATGGGCCATCACACCTGACTCGATTTTGGGACCATTTGCCGGGATGAGGTTTCGTTACATCACCCGAGCTGTTCTCCAACCCTGGGTTCAGGCAGTCTCCCACCTTGGCCTCCCAGGGCACGGGGCTGACAGCCGTGAACCACGGTGCCCAGCCTGGACGAGTCCATTCTGCCAGTGGGAGTGATGCAAAGAAATGCCCCTGGACAGAGGCCACTGTATCCCATGTCGCTGGGACCATGGGTGCCACCATGCACTACTCCAGTGTTTGCGTTCTGGGGAGCAATGAAGTCTCACTACATTGTCCAGGCTGATCTTGAGCTCCCGGGCTCCAACAGTCCCCTGACTTGGTCTTCCAAAGCCACAGCCTGACTGCCGAACCACCATCTTTTGGGAACTCTAGCCTCAAGGCTGGTGCCTCTTCCCAAATGATCTCTGTCTTTTCACAATGATCCCAACTCCATACATAAAAGGATGCTCTTCTTTTTTTTCTTTTTTCCTTTTTTTCTTTGAATTGGAGTCTCACTCCATCACCCAGGCTGGAGGGTGGTGGCTTGCTTCCAGTCACCACAACTTTGACACTCTGGGCTCCTGCAATCTTTTCCCCGGCCATCTGAGGTGCCAAAATGTCAGGAGCATGCCACCACGCCTGGCTTATTTTGGATGGAGGGTAGAAACGAGTGTCTCCAAGGTGCCCAAATGGGTCTTGTCACATAGGCTCAGGCTGGCCACTGGCCTCAGCCTCCCAAAGTGCTAGGATGATGAGGCTGAGCCCCAGAACCCAGCCATGATACTTCATCAAAAATGAACCAGAAGGTCTGACATGGCGGCCCACGTTTGGAATCCCAGCACTCTGGGAGGCCGAAGCAGGAGGATGGCAAAGCCCAGGAGCCCAAGACCTGCCTGGGTCATGCAAGGAGACCCCGTTTCCACACCCATCCAAACAGTGTGTGTGGGGTCAAAGGTGCCACTCCAGAGGCTGAGTTGGGAGGATCACTGGAGCCCACAATTTCGTGGCTGGCAGTGATCGGCAGTCGTGTATCCTGGCCCCAACTTGGGCCACAGAGCCAGACCCTGTCTCCAAAACCATGAGAATCATACACAGATTCTCAACTGCGTGTGATGTGTACACAGCGTGACTGGCTTTAGAGTCAGGAAAAATGGGATTGTGGTGAAGAAATGACCTGGGTGAGGGATGTGTCTCTGGCCTTTCTTGGCAGAAGGTCCTTGTTGCCAAGTCTGAGGGTCGACCTCCCTGGGTCACACTTCACACCTCAGAGAGTATAGCCAGCAGAAACCCGGCCAGGGAGCCTTGGAAACTCCTGCACCATGTGAGGCCTGCCATTAGGGGGGATTGGGGTTGAAAGGTGCCGAGCTTGGGGGACCTCCACATGCGGGGAGGGGGGGAAGAATTGAGGGCAGAAGTTTTGCAGGAGAATGGATTTCTTTCTTTCTTTCCTTTCTTCTTTCTTTCTTTCCTTCCTTCCTTTCTTTTCTTTCCTCATTAGGTTGCCCAGGCTGTGCTCAAACCCTCCAACTTGGATCAACCTCTTGGCCTGGGCCTCCCAAACTGCTGCATTCTCAGGCTTTCCTTTTGACTGACATCCTTGTCTCCTGCCTGTTTTTGAACTCTGGGCCAGAGTTGATCTTCCCGCCAAAGCACGGCCTCACCCTAGGTTTTCTGGGTTTTGATGGGGGTAGAGGTTGAGACTTGTTATGGTGACCATCCTGTACTGGAGATCCCGAGCTCTAGTCATCTTGTCTTAGCCTCCCCCAATGCTGAGGAGACAGGCGTGAGTCACTGGACCATCTCCACCACACCGAAGGTTTGAGAGTCACGTCCAACCTTTTCCTGAGAAAACCCTTTGGGAGGAGCAAGCAGTTACAACCTGGGAAAGAAGGAGGAAGGAGGGGTGGGCGCTCTGGCAGAGACACACCATTGTGCTAGGTGCTGCCCCCATGGGAACATTGGTGGGCGAATTCATTCAGCTTCTCTGGGATCCTGAGTCGTTGGAAGGGATTGGGCTTCATGGTGGACCCCGAGAGTGGTGTGGAGGGAGGGTGCTGTGGCTCACGCCATCATCCTGGTACTCTGGTAGCCTGAGGCAAGAGGAAGGCCTGAGCCCAGATTCAAGACCAGCCTGGGCATCGTGACAGGATCTCGTCTCTACAAGAAGTCAAAACAATGAGCCAGGCTTGGTGGTGCAGGCATTTCATTCCGGCCACTTGGGAGACTGTGGTAGGAGGATCACCAGAGTCCAGCTGGTGGAGGCTGGGGTGGCCGAGAGGAGGCCCCAGCACTCTGGCCTGGGTGACAGAGAGTGACTATGACTCAGAATAATAATGCAAACCTCCACCACCACTACAACCACAGTTCAATCTCTGGAGCTCAGCCTGGCATCTCAACTCTTAGGAGCCCCAGGCGAGTGATGGAAACTGTGGGTTCGACACTAGCCTGGGACAAGGGGTGCAACCTCGCATCATTCATCAAAAACAAATTCAAAGATTATCCAGGTGTGGTGGCACAGGCCAGGGGTTCCAGTCACTCTGGGGATGGAGGTGGAAGGCTCACCTGAGCCCAGCAGGTGGAGTACACTGTGGACCTGAGAGTGCCCCTGCACTCCAGTCTTACAGAGCATGATTCTGACTCCAAGTAATAATAATCACTACCACCACCACCACCCCTGCCACTCAGCACGAGGAGTCACCCTCAGGGATGGGAGAGGAAAATGCACTTTCACCCTGTCATTCGCGGGAGGATTCAAAGGTGGCTACTGGGAACATCCATCCCACGCATTCGACCATGCATCTCAGAAGACCTGTGTCCACCCTCCACATTTGTACCCCACGGGAAAGACGAGTGTGAGTTCACAGAACAGATGGCCCTGACCAAGGGCAGCCATAGGGCACCAAGCAATCAAGGCAGTCCGTCAATGCTGCTACCAGCCCAAGATCCAGTCGCCCAGCCTTCCACCTTCAGGTGTGATGTCCCCTAACCTCTCCCAATCACACCATCATCCCCTTCCCATGAGGATCTTTCCCTGGGGTGCTGTAGACGCACATCGTGATGCACGAAGGAGGCGTCATTTGTGTTGCTAGAGTCTCCATCTACAAACTGGAAAGTGGCAGCATGATCATGGCTCCTGGAGCCTCGACCTGTAGGGCTCAGGTAGTAATCCTGCCTTGACCCATGAGCAGTCAGGACACCGTGGGCCATCACGCCTGACCTGATTTTGGGGACCTCTTGCCAAGACGAGGTCATGTCACCTGATTGCTCTCAGATCACTGGGCTCAGGGAGCCTCCCGCCTTGTCCTCCCAGGCTGTGGGGCTGATGACCATGAGCCACGGTGCCCAACCTGGACTTGTAAGTTCTCTCAAAAGTTGCCAAGCTAGGAGGACCCTCGTATGTGGGGGTGGCAGGGGGAGAAGTAGTGAGGGCAGAAAAATTGCAGGAGAATGGATTTGTGGACTTCAGTTTTCTTTCTTTCTTTCTTTCTTTCTTTCTTTCTTTCTTTCTTTCTTTCTTTCTTTCTTTCTTTCTTTCTTTCTTTATTCCTACTCTCTTTCTTTAGTTTCCTCACTTGGTAGCCCTGGTGGCTCTCAGAATGCCCAACTCGGTCCTTCCTCTCTATCTTGGCCTCACACACTGCTGCTATCACAGGCTTTCCATTTGGTTGACATCCTCATCTTCCTGTCTGGTCTTGAACTCTGGGACTGAGATGATCCTCCCAACGAGGCCTGCCCTCACCCTAGTAATTCTGGGTTTTCCTTGGTGATGAGATGGGGACTTGCTATGGTGTCCAGACTGTTCGCAGCTCCCAGGCTCTGGTCATCTTCCTTTCTCAGCCTCCCCGAGTGCCGAGGAGACAGGCATGAGTTGCCTGGCCAGGCCCCCCGATGGTTTGAGAGTCATGCCCTCCCTTTTCCTGGAAGGACCCTATGAGGAGCGAGCAGGTCTACCCTGGCGATTGAGGCAAGCAGAGATGTCTGTGCCCTGTCAGAGAAACGCCCCTGTGCCAGTGCTCCCCAGGAGTGGGCTCAGTGGGTGACTCAAGCTGTCCTCTCCAGGGTCCCTGGTCACCTGGCCTCAAAGTGGGGCCCCGAGAGGGATGTGGAGGCTGGGCACTGGGGCTCACGTCTGTCACCCTGGCACTTTGGGAGGCCGAGGCGAGAGGATGACTTGAGGCCCCGAGTTCGAGACCAGACCGGGAACCTTGGCGAGACCTCATCTCTACAAGAAGACAAAAACAATGAACCAAGTGTGGTGGAACACGCCTGTCATTCTGGCCACTCGGGAGGCCATGGTGGGAGGATCGCCAGAGCCCAGACGATGTAGGCCATGGTGGCCGAGAGCGGTCCCTTCTGCCTTGGCCCGGGCGACAGAGCATGACTCTGACTCAGTAAGATGATAACAACCACCACTGCCACAACCACAGGCCAGGTTCAGGGGCTCAGCCTGGCATCCCGGCCCTTCAGAGGCCAAGGTGAATGAACGGCCTGAGTCTGTGGGTTCAAGACCAGTTTGGAACACTAGGCGAGATCTTGTCTCAGCCATGAAAAATGAATCCAAATATTACCCAAGCATGGTGGCACAGGTTTGTGGGTCCATCCACTCGGGGGGGCTGTGGCGGATGATCACCTGAGACTGGCAGGTGGAGTCTGCAGTGCCTGTGAGAGTCCCCCTGTGCTATGTCCTGGGTGACAGAGTGGGATCCGATCCCAAATAATAGTTATCACCACCACTGTCACTAACATCACCCCTGTTACCCAGCTTCAGAAGTCACCCTCAGGGATGAGAGAGAAAAAAGCTGTATTCCCCCTGTCATTTGTGGGTGATTTCAAAGGTGGTCACCAGGCAAGTCTGCCCCATGCATTTGACCATGCGTCCTAGAAGCCTGCCTCCACCTTCCACACTCATTTTGCATGGCAAAGACTCATGGAAGCTCACAGAACAGACGACCTCGAGTTAGGGGGGCTGTCAGGCACAGAACAATCAAAGTGGTCAAGCAACGCTGCAGTCATCCCAGGTTCCAGTGGCTGGTCTGCCACCTTTGGGTGGTGAGAGGGCCCCTTCCTCTCCCAATCACTCCATCATCCCCCACACATGCAAAACTTTTGCGGGGAGCCATGGAGGCCTGTCATGACACAGGTGGGAGGTATCTTTTTTGTCACCAGAGTCTCTGTTGGCCTGGTTGTGCATGGTGGCACATTCATCAATCCTGGGGCCTCAACCTTTGGGAGTTCAGGAGGTCATCCTTCTTCAGCCCCCGAGCAACTGGGACATTGGGGACCACCAGGCCTGACTCAATTTTGGGGTTGTCTCGCTGAGACTAGG
>NW_006977991.1:0-720 GCF_000164805.1 Carlito syrichta | reverse complement strand
GATGTGAGGTGGTATTTCATTGTGGTTTTAATTTGCATATCCCTGGTGATGAGTGATGTTGAACACTTTTTCATGTTTGTTGGCCATCTGTATATCTTCTTTTGAGAGATGTCTGTTCATGTCGTTTGCCCTCTTTTTAATAGGGTATGGGGGTGATCTTGATGATATCATTAAGTTTGATAAAGTGCCCTTCTTTTGGCTGGGGATTTGCCTTCCAGGTAGACTGGTGTTTACTTTTTGGGGGAGGGGCTGAGTGGACAAGGCCTTTATATCATTTAATACAAGGCCGTGTAGATTGCTGGCTGACAGAGAAGTGAAAAGACAGTGATGTGTGAGAGAGTATGATCATGGAGACATTTACAGAGGCAGAGGCTTCAGATGAGCAAGAAGTATTGTAACAAAGCTGTCTGCAGGGACCTGGAGGTGTGAAGTGAGCCTTCTCTCTCTTTAGACATTTTTCAGCTCAGGCTAAGTGATTCTCTTACAGGACCTTATAGAAAATCATGGAGTGGTACCATTATTTCCAGCCATGGACTCATTGATTCCAAACCACATAACAAGATAGAGTATTTCTGTTGGAGCTCTTCTTAATTGGATTTGAAGAGACTTTAAAAAAGGTTTTTTCAATGCAAGAGTGTTTTTGTTGTTGTTAAATTTAAGTATAGCCCACACATAGAAAAGTACAGAAAACAGAAAGGATAGCTCAATGCAAATCCTTTG
>NW_006977990.1:0-2946 GCF_000164805.1 Carlito syrichta | reverse complement strand
ATTCGTCTTCTGATACTACTTGCTTCAATAGTGTCTTATAGTACTACTTGATTTATTAGTGTCTTATGATACTAATTGCTTTATTAGTGTCGTCTGATTCTACTTTCCTTTATAGTGTTTTATGATACTACATGCCTTATTAGGTTCTTATGATACTACTTGCCTTATTAGTGTCGTGTGGTATTACTTGCCTTATTACTGACGTCTAATCCTACTTCTTTAATAGTGTCATCTAATACTACTTGCCATGTTAGTGTCATCTGATACTACTTAGCTTATTAGAGTTGTCTGATACTTCTTGCCTTACTAATGTCGTCTGATACTAGTTGCTTAGTAGTGATGTCAGGTACTACATGCTTTATTAGGGTCGCCTGATGCAACTTGCCTTAATAGTGTCATCTGATACTATTTGCCGTATTAGTGTCGTGAGATACTCCTTGCCCTATTATTGTCGTCTGATATTACATGCCTTATTAGTGTCATCTGATACTACTTGTCTTCCTAGTGTCATCTGATACTACTTTCCTTACTAGTGTCGTCTGATACTACTTGCCTTATTAGTGTCGTCTGATTTTACTAGACTTGATAGTGTCGTCTGATACTACTTACCTTATGAGTGTCGTCTGATACTGCTTACCTTTTTAGTGTCGTCTAATACTACTTGCCTTATTAGTGACTTCTGATGTTATATGCCTTATTAGTGTCGTCTGATACTACTTGCATTATTATTTTCTTATGATACTAATTTCCTTATTAGTGTCTTATGATACTACTTGCCTTAATAGTGTCTTATGTTACTACTTGACTTAGTGTCTTTTGGTGCTACTTTCCTCATTAGTTGCTTATTAGTGTCTGTTTGTACTACTTGGGTTATTAGTCGTCTTATGATACTACTTGCTTATTAGTGCTGTCTGATACTACTTGTCGTATTAGTGTCTTATGATATTATACTTTAATAGGGTTTATGGTGCTACTTGCCTTATTAGTGTCTTATGATACTACTTGCCTTATTAGTGTCATCTGATAGCACTTGCCTAATTAGGGTCTTATGATAGTACTTGCCTTATTAGTGTCGTCTGATACTATTTGCCTTATTAGTGTCGTCTGATAGTATTTGCCTTATTACTGTCTTATGATACTAGTTACCTTATTAGTGTCTTATGATACTACACGTCTTAAAAGTATCTTATGATACTACTTGTCTTTTCAGTGTCATCTGATACTACTTGACTTATTAGTGTCGTCTGATACTACTTGCCTTATTAGCATCGTCTCATACTACATGCCTGATTAATGTCGTGTGATACTACTTGCCTTATTAGTGTCATCTGATACTACTTGTCATATTATTGCCATCTAATACTACCTGCCTTATTAGTGTCGTTGATACTACATGCCTTTTTTGTGTCATCTGAAACTACTTGCCTTATGAGTGTCCACTGATACTTCTTGTCATATGAATGTCATGTGATACTACTTGCCATATTAGTGTCGCCTGATACTACTTGCCTAATTTGTGTCGTCTGATACTACTTGACTTCCTAGTGTCGTCTGATACTACTTGCCTTACTACTGACGTCTGATACTACTAGCCTTATTAGTGTCGTCTTATACTACTTGCCTTAGAAGTGTCGACTGATACTATTTGCCTTATTAGTGTCGTCTGATACTACTTGCTTTATTAGTGTCTTATGATAATTCTTTCCTTATTAGTGTCTTATAATACTTCTGGTCTTAATCGTTTCTTATGTTACTACTTGACATATTAGTGTCTTATGATAATTCTTTCCTTATTAGTGTCTTATGATACTACTTTCCTTATTCGTGTCTTATGGTACTAAATGACTTCTTATTGTCTAATGTTACAACTTGCCCTATTAGTGTTGTCTGATACTACTCGTCTTATTAGTGTCTTATGATACTATTTATTATAATAGGGTCTTATGGTACTACTTGCCTTATTATTGTCTTATGATACTACTTGCCTTATTAGTGTCGTAGGATATCACTTGCCTTATTAGTGTCTTATGATAACACTTGCCTTATTAGTGTTGTCTGATCCTACTTACTTATACGTGTTGTCTGATACTACTTGCCTTATTAGCGTCTTAAGATACTAATTGCCTTATTAGTTTCGTCTGATACTACTTCCCTTATTAGTGTCGTCTTATACCACTTGACTTATTAGTGTCTTATGATACTACTTAGTTTAAGAGTGTCTTCTGGTACTATTTACCTTATTATTGTCTTATGAGATGACTTCCCTTATTAGTGTCATCTGATACTACTTGCCTTATTAGTGTCTTATGATACTACTTGCCTTATTAGTGTCGTCTGATAGCAATTGCCTTATTAGTATCTTATGATACTACTTGCCTTATTAGTGTCGTCTGATACTACTTTCCTTATTAGTGTCGTCCTACTACTTGCCTTATTATATCTGATACTACTTGCCTTATTAGTTTCTTATGATACTTCTTGCCTTATTAGTGTCGTCTGATACTACTTGCCTTATTAGTGTCGTCTCCTACTACGTTCCTTATTATTCTCTTATGGTACTACTTGACTTATAATTGTCTTCTGATACTACTTGCTTCAATAGTGTCTTATAGTACTACTTGATTTATTAGTGTCTTATGATACTAACTGCTTTATTAGTGTCGTCTGATTCTACTTTCCTTTATAGTGTTTTATGATACTACATGCCTTATTAGGTTCTTATGATACTACTTGCCTTATTAGTGTCGTGTGGTATTACTTGCCTTATTAGTGACGTCTAATCCTACTTCTTTAATAGTGTCATCTAATACTACTTGCCATGTTAGTGTCATCTGATACTACTTAGCTTATTAGAGTTGTCTGATACTTCTTGCCTTACTAATGTCGTCTGATACTAGTTGCTTAGTAGTGATGTCAGGTACTACATGCTTTATTAGGGTCGCCTGA
>NW_006977989.1:0-695 GCF_000164805.1 Carlito syrichta | reverse complement strand
TGCTGAACTTGGGGGATCCGCATATGTGGTGGGGGCAGGAGAGAAGGACTGAGGGCAGAAGATTTGCAGGAGAATGGAATCTTTCTTCTTTTCCTCTCTCTCTCTCTCTTTGTTTCTCACTAGGTAGCCCTGGATGCTCTCAAACTGTCCAACTATGGCCTTTTTGCTATGACCACAGGCTTTCCATTTGGTCGACATACTGGTCTTCCTGCCTGGTCTTGAACTCTGGGTCTGAAGCGATCCTCCCACCAGGCCTGCCCTCACTCAAGGTTTTCTGGATTTTTCTTGGGGTGGAGGTGGGGGCTTTCTATGGTCCAGCCTGGTACCAGCTCCTGGGCACCGGCTGTCTTCCCATCTTGGCCACTGAGAGTGCAAAGAGACAGGCGTGAGTTGCCCAATCGCCGCACCAAGGTTTGAGACTCACGCCCTCCCTTATCCCAAGGCAGTCCCTGGGAGGAGCGACTGGTTCCACCCCCGGGAACAAGGCAGGTTGAGGGATGGCTGCCCCAGTGAAGACATGGCACAACCCCATGCGCATGCCAGGGTGGGCTTTGTGGGTGATTCCAGCTACCCTCTCCAGGGTCCCAGTTTGTCTGAAGGGAGCAGACTTTGCAGTGGTGCCCCGAGAGTGGTGTGAAGGTTGGCACAGGGGCTCATGCCTGTCACCTTGGTGCTTTGGAGGGTGAGGCAAGAGG
>NW_006977988.1:0-6094 GCF_000164805.1 Carlito syrichta | reverse complement strand
TCCTGCCTAGTCTTGAACTTTGGTCATGAGGCAATCCTCCACTGAGGCCTGCCTTACCCAAGGTTTTCTGGATTTGTATGGAGGTCAAGGTGGGGACTTGTTATGGTCTCCAGCCTTGTCTCAGCTCCTGGGCTCCAGCCATCTTCCCATCTTGGCCTCCCCTAGTGCTGAGGAGACAGGCGTGAGTTGCCCTGCCCTCCCCGATTGTTTGAGAGTGACAGCCTCCCTTTTTCTGAAGCGGCCCCTAGGAGGAGCGAGTGGTTCCCCCATGGGGATCGAGGTGGTGGAGGGGTGGGCACCCCAGTGGAGACATGCCCTTGCACCAGTCATTCCCTTGGGGTGGGCTTGGTGGGTAATGCTGGGTGCTCTCTCCAGGTTCCCGGGTGATATGAAGGATGCGGGCCTCATGGTGGGGCCCCAAGATTAATGTGAAAGGCTGGTGGCGGCCACACGCATGTACCCCATCACTTTTGGAGGCAGAGGCTAGGGGTTGGCCTTAGCCTCTGGGTTCTAGTCCACCCCGGGCACCTTGTTGAGACCTCATCTCTACAAGAAAATAACAAAAGGAACCAAGCATATTTGTACATGCCAATCGTTCCAGTCACTCACGAGGCAGCAGCAGGAGGATCGCTGGAGCCCTTCCGGTGGATGCCACAGAGGCCAAGAGTGGGCCTCTGTGCTCCAGCCTGGGCAACAGTTAAGGATTCAGAATCAGAATAATAATACCAACCACCACCACCACAAACATAGGCTGGCTTCAGGGTCTCAGAATGACATACTGGCCATTTGGAGATCAAGGGGAGGGGAGGGCAAGAGCCTGCAGGTTTGAGACCAACCCGGGACACTGGGCCCAACCTCGTCTCAGTCATCAAAGATAAATCCAAAGATAACCCTGGCATGTTGGCACAGGCTTGTGGATCCAGCCACTCTGGGACTGAGGTGGGAGGATTGCCTGAGCCCGGCAGGTGGAGTCCACTGTGGCCATGAGTGTGCCCCTTTAATCCGGCCTGGGTGACAGACTAGGATTCCAACTCCCAATAATAATCACCACCACCACTACCAATAACACACCTGCAACCCAGAAGAATGAGTCACCCTCAGAGATGGGAGAGAAAAAGGCATTCCCCAGCATGTCATTTGCATGAGGTTTCAAAGGTGGCTACTGAGCATGTCCATCACGCCCCTTCAGCCATGTGAGCCAGAAGGCCTGCCTCTGCCCTCCACACTCTTGACCCATGGCAAAGATGTGTATGAATTCACATAACAGAGAGCCCCGAGCTTGGGTAGGCATTGGACACACAGCGATCAAGGGGGTCTAGCAACGTCATGGCCAACCCAGGTTCTGGTTGCCTGGTCTGCCACCTTTGGGCGGGGGTGGGCCTTTTCCTTTCCTGATGACTCCATCATCCCCTGCCCACGCGAATCTTTCCCTGTGGAGCCGTGGACATCTGTCATTATGCATGTGGGAGGTGTATTTTTTGTTTCTGGAGTCTACATCAGTCAGGATGGGTCACAGTGGCACAATCGTGTCTCCCAGGCTCTCAACCTGCTTGGCTAAGGCGATCCTCCCTCCTCAGCCCCAGAGAATTCGGGACTCAAGGAGCCACCATGCCTGACTCGATTTTGGGAACCTCTCACCAAGATGAGGTCTGGCAACGTTGCCCTGGCTAGTCTTTGACCCCTGGGCTCAGGCAGCCTCCCTCCTTGGCTGCCCAGGGTGTGAGGCTGATGGTTGTAAGCCACGGTGAGTGGCCTGGACTCACACATTCTGTCGGCAGGACGGATACAAAGTAATGCCCCAGGACGGAGGCCACCACATCCCAAAATGACAGGCGTGCCCCACCATGCACAGCTAATTTGGGATGGAGGGTAGAGATGAGGTCTCGCCAATTTGCCAGGCCTGATCTCCACACGTGCTAGGGCCGGCCACTGGCACCAGTGCCCAAACACTGGGATGATGAGGTTGAGCACCTGAGCCCGTTCTCAATTCTTCATCGATAACAAACAAGAATCCCTCGCACAGTGTCCCACAACTGGTATCCCAACGCTCTTGGAGGCCATGGCTGGAGGATGGCTGGACCCAGGAGCCCAAGGTCAGCCCAGGCCATGCAGTGAGACCCTGTCTCCACACACATACAAACAAGGAATCTGGGGTCAAGGTGCTGGTTGTTCCAGTCACTCCAGTGACTGAGACTGGGGGATCATCAAGGCCCACAATTTCAAGGCTGGCGGAGAATGACAGTTGTGTCCCCGGGTCCCAGCCTGGGCCACAGAGCCAGACCCCGTCTCCTAAATCATCAGAATCATACACAGATTCTCAACTGAGAGTGATGTGTTCACAGGGTGACTGGCCTTAGAGTCATGAAAAATTGGATTGCGGGGGAAGAAGTGTCCCTGGGTAAGGGATTTGTCCCGGGCCTTTCTTGGTGGAAGAATCTCATTGCCCAGTCAGAGGGTAGGCTGCATGGCACACATTTCCCACCTTGAAGAGGAGAGCTGGCAGGAACCTGGTCAGTGATCCTGGGAAATTCTGCACCAAAGCGGTGGTTGTCATTGGGTGCCATTGGGGCTGGAAGGTGCTGAGCTTGGGGGAGCCTCACATGTGGAAGGGTGGAGGGGAAGGACTGAGGGCAGAATGTTTTCAGGAAAATTGATTTCTTTCCTACTTTCTTTCTTTATTTGTATATTTTCTTTAAGCACTAGGTTTCCCAGGCTGCTCTCAAACTATCCAACTCAGGCCATCCTCTCAGCCTGGTCCTCTAAAACTGCAGTGATCACAGGCTTTCCATTTCATCAACATCCTGGTCTTCCTATCTAGTCTTGAACTCTGGGCCGGAGGAGAACATCCCTCTAAGACCTGCCCTCAACCAAGGTTTTCCTTGGGGTCGAGTTGGGGGGCTTGCTATGGTGTCCATCCTGGTCTTGAGATCCCAGGCTCAGGCCATCTTCCCATCTCGACCTCCACAGGTGCCAAGGAGAGACTCTTGAGTCACCCAACTGGTCCACCCCCAACGGTTTGAGAGTCATGCAATCCCATTCCCTGGGCAGACACTACTTGGAGTGAGTGGGTCCACCCTGAGGAATGAGGCCTGCAGAGGGGTGGTCGCCCCAGCAGAGATACTTCCCTGTGCCAGGCACTCCCTATGGGCAGGCTCAGTGGGTGACTCCAGCTACCCACTTTGGGGCCCCAGGTCATTGGAATGGAGTGGGCCTCACAGTGAGGCCTCAAGAGGGGTGTGAATGCTGGGCGTGGGGTCTCACACCTGTCACCCCTGTGCTTTGGGAGGCCGAGGGTAAAGCATGGCTTTAGTCCCCAGGCGAGACCTCGTCTTTACAAGAAACAAACAAGCCAGGCTTGGTGGCTCAGCCTGTAATCCCGCGCCTTTGGGAGGCTGAGGTGAGTGAATTGCCTGAGCTCACGGGTTTGAGACCCGCCTGGGCAGCGAGACCTCATCTCTACAATAAATCAGAAATCAGCTGGGTGTGGTAGCGCACACCTGTAGTTCCAGCTACTCAGAAAGCTGAGACAGAAGGATCGCCGGAGCCCAGTGGGTCGAGGCTGCGGTGGCCGGGAGCAGCCACTGCACTCTAGTCTGGGTGACGGAGTGAAACTCCAACTCAAAAAACAAAAAGAAAAAGAAACAAACAAAATGAGCCGAGTATGGTGGTGGATGCATGTTTTTGGTCACTTGGGAGGCTGCAGTGGGAGGATTACTGGAGCCCAGCCAGTGAAGGTCGAGCTGGCTGAGAGTGGGACCCTGCACTTTGACCTGGGTGAAAGACCGGAACTCTGACTCAGAATAATAATACCAATCACAACCACAACTACAGGCCAGTCTCAGGGGCACAGCCTGGCATCCTGGACCTTTGGAGGCCCAGGCAAGAGAACGGCTTAAGCCTGTGGATTCGACACCAGCCCGGGACATGGGGAAAGACCTCATCTTGGTCATTAAAAATAAATCAAAATATTAGCTGGGCATGGTGTCACAGGCCTGTGGTTCCAGTTACTCATGGGGGGGAGGCGGGACTACCACCTGGGCCCAGCAGGTGGAGTCCGCAGTGGCCATAAGCATGTCCCTGTGCTTCAGCCTGGGTGATAGAGTGGTATTTTGACACCAAATAATAATAATCACCATCAAAATCACCACCACCACCCCTGCCACCCAGCGCGAGGATTCACCCTCAGTGATGAGAGAGGAAAATATACTTTCTGCCCTGTCGTTCACGGGAGGTTTCAATGGTGGCCTCCGGGCATGTCCATCTCGTGCCTTCCACCACGTGCCTCAGAAGGCCTGCCTCCACCCTCCACACATGTGCCCCAAGGCAAAGACTCATGTGAGCTCGAGGAACATAACGCCCCGACTTATTGTGGCTGTCGGGAACAGAGTGATCAGGGTGGTCTGGCAATGCAGCAGAGAGCCCAGGTTTTGGTTGCCCGATCTGCCACCTTCAGTCAGGGGGAGGGCCCCATCCTCTCCCGATCACTCCAACGTCCCCCACCCACACGGACCATTCCCTGGGAGCCATGGATGCCAATCATGATGCAAGTGGGACATGTCTTTTTTTGTCACCAGAGTCTCCATTGTTCATGTTGGGGCATGGTGGCACTACTATGGCTCCCGGGGCCTCAACCTGGTGGGCTGAGGTGGTCTTCCCACCTCGGCCCATGAGCAGCCAAGACTCCAGGGGCCAGCAAGCTTGACGAGGTCTGGCAACCTTGCATGGGCTGGTCTCTGACCCCTGGGCTCAGACAGCCTACCGCCTCAGCCTTCCAGGTCACAGGACTGACAGCCATGAGCCATGGTGCCCAGCCTGGACTCTCATGTTCTGTTGGTGGGGGTGATGCAAAGAAATGCCCCAGGAAGGAGGCCACCACACCCCATGTATCTGTGACTGTGGGCACCACCATGTGCGACTCCAGTGTTTGCATTCTGAGGAGCAACAAGGACTCACTACATGACCCAGACTGGTCTTGAAATCCCGAGCTCCAGTGGTCCCCACCTTGGCCTCCCAAAGCCACAGCCCGATTGTCTGCTGATCCACCATCTTTTGGAAACTCTAGTCCTCAGGCTGGGGCCTCATTCCCAAATGATCTGTCTGTTTATGATGATACCAACTCCATACACAAATGGATCTTCTTTTTTTCCTTTATTCCTTTTTTTCTTTGAGTCGGTGTCTAACTCCATCATCCAGGCTGGAGGTCAGTGACTCGTTTCTGGTCACCACAGCCTCGGCCCGCTGGCTCCAGTAAGTCTTTCCCCAGCCTTCTGAGGAGCAGGAATGACAGGCATGAGACACCATGCCTGGTTAATCTGGGATGGGGGGTAGAGTTGAGATCTCACCAAGTTGCCTGGGTGGGTTTTGGCTTCATGCTTGGGCCAGCCACTGGTCTCGACCTCCCAAAGCTATGGAATGATGAGGCTGAGCCCCCGAGCTGGCCTCGATCCTTCATTGAAAATGAACCAGTAGGCTGGACATGGTTGACCACAGCTGGAATCCCAGTGCTCTGGGATTGGGGGGGCAGGAGGATGGCTGGAGGTCAGTAACCCGAGGTCAACCCGGTCCATGCATGGAGACTCCTTGTCCACACACATCCAAACAGGGGTTCTGGGGTCAATATGTTCGTTGTCCTGGCCATTCTGGAGGCTGAGGTTGAAGGAGCTCTGAAGCCCGGGATATAGAGTCTCACGGAGAATGACGTTTGTGTCCCTGGGCCTCAGCCTGGGACACAGAGCCAGACCCTGTCTCCAAAAACATCAGAATCGTACACAGATACTCATCTGCACGTGGTGTGTTCACAGGGCAACTGGCTTTAGAGCCAGGAACAATGGGATTGTGGGGGAAATAATGTCCAAGTTGATGGATGTGTCCCTGGCCTTTTTGTCGGAAGGTCTTACTTGCCGAGTAGGATGGTCAGCCTGCCTGGGGCACATTTCTTACCTCGGAGAGGAGAGCTGACAGGAACCCGGCCAGGGAGCCTTGGCAACTCCCGCAACAAAGCGGGGGCACCCATTGGGGTGGTTGGGACTGTAAGGTCCCGAGTTTGGGGGACTCTCACATGTGGGGGTGTGGGAGGTAAGGACTGAGGCAGAAG
>NW_006977987.1:0-787 GCF_000164805.1 Carlito syrichta | reverse complement strand
GCCATCTTTATTTCAGACAAAATACCCTTTAAACTATTAAAAATCAAGAAAGATACAGAAGGCCACTACATAATGATAAAAGGCTCAATCCATCAACAAGAAATATCTATTCTAAATATATATGCACCCAACATAGGTGCGCCAACTTTCATAAAGCAGCTTCTTGGAAAACTAAAGAAAGATATTGGCTCTAACACTATCATAACTGGGGACTTCAATACCCCACTCACAACCCTAGACAGATCATCAGGACAAAAAATCAGCAAGGAGATCCGGAACCTCAATGTAACTTTGGACCAAATGGACTTAATTGATACCTACAGAACACTCCATCCAAAGACCACAGAATACACATTCTACTCATCACCACATGGAACATATTCTAAGATCGACCACATAATTGGACACAAATCAAGTATAAGCAAATTTAAAAGGACTGAAATTCTGCCATGCACCTTTTCGGACCACAGTGGAATAAAAATAAACACTGACACCAACAAAGTCCCCCCAAAACCCACAAAGACATGGACACTAAACAGCATGATGCTAAATAACTCCTGGGTCAATGATGACATCAAAATAGAGATCAAAAGATACCTGGAAACAAATGAAAATAAAGAAACATCTTACCAAAATCTCTGGGATGCCTTAAAAGCTGTAATAAGAGAGGAATTTATATCCCTACAAACACACATGAGGAAAATGGAAGGAACAGAAATTGACAACCTAACAAGCCACCTAAAGAAGCTGGAAAAGCAAGACCACAAAAACCCTAATTCAGCAGAAG
>NW_006977986.1:0-789 GCF_000164805.1 Carlito syrichta | reverse complement strand
AAAAAATACAAGGGCAATCCATTTTCCACATTCTTGCTAGCATTTATTAATTTCTGTCTTTATGATTATAGCCATTGTAATTGAGATAAGATTATATTTGATTTGCATTTTTCTGATGACTAGTGATTTTGAGCATTTAAAACATATATTTGTTGATCATATGTGTCTTCTTTTGAGAAATGTCTACTCAAATTATTTGCTCATTTTAATCAGATTATTATTGTTGTTGTTGTTATAATTGTCAGCTATTGAGTTTTTGAGTACCATGCTATTTTGACAATTAAACCCTTGTTGGATGGTTTGTAAATATTGTCTGCCTTTTCCACATTGTCTTATCAACGTGCTGATTGTTTTCTTTTCTGTATGGAAGTTTTTTAGCTTGATATGATTCCACATGTAAAGATTTACCTTTGTTTCCTGTGCTTTTCAGTTGTTAATAAATCTTTGCTCAGAAAAATGTCCAAAAGTGTTTCCCCAAAGCTTATAGTAAACAAAGCAGAATCATATTCACAAAATGCAGGCATACAGTTAATGGAACAGAGTAGAGAAACAATGAATCAAGTTTTTTAATAGTTAGCTCATTTTTTAAGGTATCAAGAACACACAGGGGCAAGGGGAGTATCTCCAATAAATGGTACGGAGAAAGCTGGATTTTCATACCTAGAAGAATAAATCTGGGCCCCTATTTTTCATCATATAAAAATAATGATAAGTCAAATATTTAAAGATATGTCTTGAAACTATAAAACTACAAGTAAACAGAGTATTCATTTCAGCATGTTTCACTTG
>NW_006977985.1:0-3446 GCF_000164805.1 Carlito syrichta | reverse complement strand
TCGCTCCTCCCAGGGGCCAGCTTGGGGAAAGGGAGGGCATGATTGAAACCTTCGGGGGGCGTGAATGATAGGGCGACTCCTGCCTGTCTCTCAGGCACTCAGGGAAGCCGAGATGGGAAGAGGGTTGGAGACCGGGAGCTCCAGACCAGGCTGGACAGCATAGTAAGCCCCCATCGAAACTGCAAGGAAAATCCAGAATTCTTTGAGTGAGGGCAGGCCTCAGCAAGAGGATCGACTCAGGGTCAGAGTTCAAGACCAGTCCTGAAGACCAGGATGTCAAAGATATGGAAATATTGTGATCGCAGCAGTTTAGTAGGCCCAGGTCGAGAGGTTGGCCCGAGTTGGGTGGTTTGAGAGCAGCCTGGGCAAACTAGTGAGGAAAGAAAAGGAAGAAAAGAAGAAAGAAAGAAAGAAAGAAAGAAAGAAAGAAAGAAAGAAAGAAAGAAAGAAAGAAAGAAAGAAAGAAAGAAAGAAAGGAAACAGAAAGAAAGAAAGAAAGAAAGAAAGGAAACAGAAAGAAAGAAAGAAAGAAAGAAAGAAAGGAAACAGAAAGAAAGAAAGAAAGAAAGAAAGAAAGAAAGAAAGAAAGAAAGAAAAAAGAAAGAAAGAAAGAAAGAAAGAAAGAAATCCATTATTTTGCAAAACTTCTGCCCTCAGTCTTTCCTCCCCGCACCCCCCATATGTGCGGGTCCCCCATTCTCAGCAACTTCCAGTCTCAACCCCCCAATTGGTGCCCCCACTTTGGTGTGGGAGTTCCCACATACCTGGCCAGGTTCTTGCCAGCTCTCCGCTCCGATGGGAGAAGTGTGTCCCAGGCAATGAAGTTCTTCCCTCAAGAAAGGCCAGGGACACATCCGCTACCCAGGAACATTTCTTCCCCACCAATTCTATTTTTCCTAGCTCTAAAATCAGTCACCATGTGCACACACTATGCACAGTTGAGAATCTGTGTATGATTCTGATGTATTTGCAGACAGGTTCTGGCTCTGTGTCCCAGACTGGAGCCCGGGGACATAACCGTCATTCACCACTACCTTCAAAATTGCAGGCACTGATGATCCTCCCACCTCAGCCTCTGTAGTGGCCGGGACAACAGGTACCTCCACCCCAGATACCCTGCTTGGATGAGTGCAGAGACAGGGTCTCCCTGCATGGCCTGGGCTGGCCTTGGGATCCATCCACCCACCTCAGCCTTGCAGAGTACTGGAATTCCAGGAATGGGCTCCCACACCAGGTCTTCTGGTTTATTTTCAATGAAGGATCGAGACTGGGCTCTGGGGCTCAGCCTCATCATCCCAGTCATTTGGGAGGCCGAGGCCAGTGGCCAACCCAAGTCTGTGGGTAGAGACCCACATAGGCACCTCCGTGAGACCACATCTCTACCCTCTATCCCAAATGAGCCGGGTGTGGTGGCATGTGCCTGTCGTTCCAGCTCCTCAGAAGGCCAGGAAATGACTTGCCAGTGTCCATCAGGCTGAGGATGCAGTGACCAGGAGTCAGTCATTGCCCTCCAACCTGGGTGACAGAGTGAGACTCTGATTCAAAGAAAAAAAGGGGAAAAAAAAGAAGAGCATCCATTTGTGTATGGAGCTGGGATCATTGTAAACAGACTGGGATTATTTCAGAAGGAGGTCCTGGCCTTGGGCATAAGTTCCCGAAAGACAGTGGATCAGCAGACATTTGGGCTGTGGCTTTGGGAGGTTGAGGCAGTGGACCACTGGAACCCTGGAGTTTGAGACTAGCCTGGGCCACATAGCGAAACCTTGCCACTCCCAAGAATGCAAATACTGGAGTTGCGTGTGGTGGTGCCTGCAGTCCTGGTTACATGGGATGCAGGGGCCTCCGTCTTGGGTCATTCCTTTGCATCACTCCCACTGACAGAACATGCAAGTCCGGGTCAGACACCAAGGCTAATGTCCATCAGCTCCCACCTTGGGAGGCTGAGGTGGGAGGCTGCCTGAGCCCAAGGGTCATACAGCAGCCCAGGCGACCAGACCACACCTCATCTTGGTGAGAGATCCCCAAAATCAAGTCAGGTGTGGTGGCCCCCAGAGTCTCAGCTCCTCTGGGGATGAAGCTGGAGTACTGCCTGAGCCCTATATTTCGAGGCCCCAGAAGCCATGATCATGCCGCTGCACCCCAGCCACATCAACAGAGACTCTGGAGACAAAAAAGATGCCTCCCGTGTGCATCACAATGGACCCCCATGGCTCCCAGTAAAAAGGTCACATGGGCAGGGACAATGGAGTTATCGGGATAAGAAGTAGCCACCAATGCTCAAAGGTGGTAGACAGGGCAACTGTAATCTGGGCTGGAAGCAGTGTTGCTGGACCCCCTTGATCGCTCTATGCCCAATGGCCACCCTAGCTCTGGGCCGTCCTTTCCTTAAGCTCACACACATCTTTGCTGTGGGGCATGAGTGTGGAGGGTGGAGGCAAGCCTTCTGGGGCACGTGGATGAAGGCATGGGATGGATGTGCTAGGTGGCCACCCTTGAAATCATTAGCAAAAGAGAGGCCAGAAAGTGACTTTTCTTCTCCCATCCATGAAGGTGACACCTCCCTCTGGGTGGCAGTGGTGGTGGTGGTGATTATTACTATTATTTAGAGTCGGAATCGCACTCTCTTGCCGAGGTCAGAATGCATGGGCACGCTCACAGCAACCGTGAAAAGACGGTGGGTCATCAAACAATCAGGCTGAGGCTTTGGGTGGCCAAGGTGGGGGACTGCTAAGCCTGGGAGTTCCAGACCAGCCTGGGGCATGTAGTGACACCTCGTCTCTCCTCAGAACACAAAAACTGAAGTCACACGTGGTGGAGCCCATGGTCCCGGGTACATGGGATGTGGTGGCCTCAGTCTTGGGGCATTCTTTTGCATTACCCTGCTGACAGAATGTGCGAGTTCAGACCAGGCACCATGGTTCACAGCCATCATTCTCGTGACCTGTGAGGCTGAAGTGGGAGGCTGCCTGTGCCCCAGGTTCGGAGACCACTTAGGGCAACATAGCCAGACGTCATCTCGGCAAGTAGTTCCCAAAATCGAGTCAGTTGTGATGGACCCCGGAGTCCTGGCTTCTCGGGGGCTGAGGTGGGAGGACCGCCTTAGCCCCACATGTCAAAGCCACTGGAGCCACGATCATGCTGCCACATGCAGCCTGGACGACGGAGATTCCTGTGACAAAAAAGACATCTCCCTTGTGTGTCAAGAGGGCCGTCCATTTCTCCTGTGGAAAAGATTCGCATGGGCGGGGACGATGGAGTGATCGAGAGAGGAAGGGACCCTACCCACACCCAGAGATGGTAGACAGGTTGACTAGAACCTGGGCTATCTGCGTCATTGCCGCACCACCTTGATCACTCTGTGCACGATGGCTGTCCTAACTTGGGGACGTCTGTTCCATGATCTCACACATGTCTTTGCTGTGGGGCACGAGTGTGGAGAATGAGGC
>NW_006977984.1:0-423 GCF_000164805.1 Carlito syrichta | reverse complement strand
CTGCCCTCGGCAGGAGGTTAGCTTTCAGCCCAGAATTCAAGACCAGGAATGAAGACTAGGATGTTGACCAAATTGAAAGCCTGTGACCAGAGCAGTTTGGGAGGCCACAGCCGAGAGGATGGGTTGAGTTGGGCGATTTGAGAGCAGCCTGGAAAACCTAGTGAGGAAATAAAAAAAAGAAGGAAAGGAACTAAGAAAGAAAGAAAGAAAGAAAGAAAGAAAGAAAGAAAGAAAGAAAGAAAGAAAGAAAGAAATCCATTCCATTGCAAAACTTCTGCCTCAGTCCTTACCTCCCACACCCCCACATGTGAGAGTCCCCCAAACTCGGGACCTTACAGTCCCAACCACCCCAATGGGTGCCCCCGCTTTGTTGCAGGAGTTGCCAAGGCTCCCTGGTCGGGTTCCTGTCAGCTCTCCTCTCCG
>NW_006977983.1:0-750 GCF_000164805.1 Carlito syrichta | reverse complement strand
CATGTGACTCAGTATTTTCCCTGTCAAGAATATACCTGGAGGAACTCAAACCATTTTAACCCCAAAGACACCAGCATCAGTATGTTTTTTTCAGCTCCAATCACAATTGCAATAAAACATGGTACCAACCATGTTGACGATCATAGCTGGAATGGATAAAATAAATGTGGTATTTACACAGTGGAATATTATGCAACCATAAAAAAAGGACAGATATAAGGATTTTGAAGAATGGTTGATGGATAGGAGGTAGGTCATTTTCAGTGACTTATCACAGAAACAAAGAACAGAGTTCCATATGATCTCACTCATGAGCTGAACTTGATCTCTTATAGTGCTATAGGAATGTAATTGGCAGTGGAAAACTGTTTAGGAGGAGGGTTGTGAATGGCAGTGGAGGGATACTGCTAAGGAAAGGAGGGGCATACCACACCAACCAGGGACCTGCATAATCAATATTTGTATATCTAACTCTGAATTGTACACCACATTTTTAAAAAAATTAAAATAAATAAATAAATGAAAGCAGTAAAACATGCAACTGACTTTGTTTATACTATTTTTAAATTTTTTTTACTTTAAACATGATTACAATTCAGGGTTGGGCCTAGAAGTGTTCATTATGCCAGGATTTATTTTTTAAGAATTGTATAACACTCGAAAGATAACTCGTTTTCCATTGAATATGCCTGAATACAAGGTATAATTCTGCCTTCAAAATTGACAACTACAATGTTTGTCACTTAAGTC
>NW_006977982.1:0-615 GCF_000164805.1 Carlito syrichta | reverse complement strand
AAACCCAAACTTCACCTGTACACTACCTACTTAGGAAAATAAACTCCCCACTTGTAATCCACAACTCTGAAATAAAAAATAAATGAAAGTAAACGTTATGCATGCCTGTCATCAACTCATACTGCTTTCCAGGAGCTGAATCTATTGTTTTGAAGGTTTTTCATAAAGTGTTTGGTGGGTAGATTAAAAGAAATCCACTATTTTAAAAATGTCTCTCTTAACCTAGGCCGTCCCTGAAGCATACCCGGAGACAAGGAGTAAAGGGTAGATAGTTTTGCAGGGAAGCAATCTTAAGAACACCCCCAGAGGAGTGGGAAGGGTGATGGGGAAGAAAAGGCAGTCAGTAAATGCTGAATTAGCAAACAGTTCCCTCTGTGAGTAACTACAGCTCAATTCCCTGGGAAGCACTGGGGGACAGCAGAGAACCCACTGAGTTGTTTCCACTGAGGGGCAGAGGGTTGACGTGTTCATCCAGGAGCCTGCCAACCTCCCTTGGCTGAGGCTGCTGCTGAGAACCTGATTCCTAGGCACTTTCATCCTGCCCAAGTTAGGGCTGGGAGAAAAGCACATCACCTGGGTGGAAAATCTCCCTGAAAGATATAGGTGCTGGAGAAC
>NW_006977981.1:0-827 GCF_000164805.1 Carlito syrichta | reverse complement strand
CAATGAGTATTATCAAGAGAAAGTCCCCTCTATCTTGTTTCTCTGAAGTTTAGACATTGGCCCATGGCTTCATTGATCTCATTATAGTGACATTTGCCACTACAAATAATTTAACAGGAGCACATTCCTCTTGTCAAATATTTTGCTTTGATAGAGAGAAAGGATGATGTTGATGAAAAGACATGTTTAGCTTTCCAATTGAAAAAATTAGTCTCTAGAAAGCAGCATGAGAGTAATATGAGACCCTATGGTTCAAGTGTAATCGTGGCACTGAAATAGTAAACTTGATAAATGACAGCAGTTTACTAGGAAAACCCAACCACAAATGTTCCAGTATCAAATTACGATAAGGAACCAGGAAACTGTCTGGTGATCCTTCTATTTGAGAGAAAGAAAGAGGTAGGAGGAAAGGGAAAGGGGAGAAGGTAAGGGAGGGAAAGAAGAAATGAAGTAAGGAATGAAAGAAGGAAGGAAGGAGTGAAGGAATGAAGGAAAAAGAGAAGACAGAGAAAAGGGTGTTTGAGATCCTACAATCTGTATTTGTATCCTATAGCAATATCTGACTGAAGAGTTAAGGGTTTGATGAGTTCATTTGAAAGTATTTGTGCATTGGAACATTAAAAATGAGCCCTTATTCAGAACTTGCTAAGTGCTCAAGATCTAGAACTTTCTATGGCAGTGGAAATGTCTATATCTGTGCTGTCTAAAAGGGTAGCCACTAGTCGCACTATCAAGCATTTGCAATGTGACTAGTACAACTAAGCAACTAAATTTTAATTTTATTTAATTTTGACAAATTTTAGTGGAAATAGAAACATGGTTAGTGA
>NW_006977980.1:0-5294 GCF_000164805.1 Carlito syrichta | reverse complement strand
AATTCTAAAATATTTTTCTAATAATATATACATAATGTTGTCTCACTTTTGGGCAGGATATATACTAAATTGAAACAGAAAGATTAACATGGCCTCTGTTCATGAATGACACACAAACTTGTAAAGCGTTTCATATTTTTACAAAAATGTCAACTGTAATTTGTGTTCAAAAAGGCAATTCAGAAAAGTTGAATGTTACTTTTCTGATGGACTACATTTCTTATTGATACTTTATTCTAGCCTTAGTTTCCTTCCTAGTCCATTAATCTAAACATCTGCTAAAACCATCATTTTTCCTTTCTCTGATTAGGTTTCCACTCATTGCTGTTTCTGCTTTAATTTAAAATCTTTGTGTTCTCTTAAACATTCTATCCCTAACTACCTCTTTAAGAAAAAATAGATAAATAAACAATTAAAATTTCAATATCTTTCATTCTTATATTCTTTCTTCTTAACTTTTTTTTTTTGAGTTGGAGTCCACTCTATCACCGAGACGGGAGTGCAGTGGCCGCTCCCCGCCACCGCAACTTCGACCTGCTGGGCTCCGGCGATCCTTCCGCCTCAACCTTCCAAATAACTGGAATTACAGGCGCACGCTCCCATGCCCGGTGAATTTTTTGATTTATTGTAGAGATGAGGTCTTGCTGCCCAGGCGGGTCTCAAACCCACGGGCTCAGGCAATCCACTCACCTCAGTCTCCCAAAGGCGCAGGATTACAGGCTGAGCCACCGAGCCCGGCTCTCTTCTTAACTTTTTATATTCTCCCCCATCTCAGTTCCTGTTGACTGATGCTTAATCAGACAGTCCCAAACTTCCTTGCCACAGAATATTCGGCACATTATAACCCCTAACTTTCTATTCTCTTTCCCTATTTTATCTTTCCCAAGTTTTTTTTTTATTATTTATTTTATTGTTTTGTTCTTTATTTTAGCGATGTAGGGTGCAATTCAAAATTAGGTATACAAGTGATTATTATACAGGTAAAGTTTGGGCTATCTTTGGTCCCCACTTTGCCTGGTTAGAGATTAGGTCCCCTTCTTGAAGTTGTGTCCCCACCCCTACCACACCCAGGCAGTATCCTGCTACTGCCAATTCCTTTTTTATAGTATTTTGGTAATTGCTAAGGATCCACTTATGAGTGAGAACATGTGGTACTCCATTCTTTGTTTCTGTGATAAATCACCTAGTATGATAGACTCTAAATTCATCAACGTTGCTGCAAAGTTCATCTGTTTGTTCTTCTTTATGGCTACATAATATTACATTTTGTATACATACTGAAATGAGCTAAATCAGTTAATAAAATTAAATTGCTATCAAAATAGTAGTGTTAACCAGCTTACATCATTTTGTTTAAAGATTCCATTTTGGTTGCCTGCCACACCTAATAATCACACCTCAGTGCCTACATGTGATTACAGCAATGTTCCCATGACCACAGACCTTCAACTTTGTCCCCTTTCGGCAGGTAGTGCTGACCGTTTCCTGCTGATTGTTACAAAATCACCTAGCCAAAAGTTCCATGTAATTGCATGCTTTGTTACCTGAAATTAAATGTTGTGTTTTGCAAAGCCCCATTGTTACATTTCATATTTTGTTCTTATATTTTGTTAGTGCCCTAACCAAGGTGACTCTTTTGTGTAATGATTCTTCTACCTTGTCTCTATGTAGCTGCCTTACACTGTATCTTGTTGGAAGAACTCCAGGGACTTTCTGGGCACTGGTTATATCTGGGACATGAAATTAATCAAAACTTTCTAACAATCAAAGATTCCCATTTTCATTGCCAAGTTGTTAGTTAATAGTTGCTATGGTCACTAAGTTGCTATGTAGCCAATACGAAAATTTTGCCTATAAAATCTTATCACAAACTGCAGTAGTTTGTCAAGAGTTTTTCTGGCATTTGCCTGCTCTTAATCTGCACACTAATAATGAACTCATAATTAACTAAACTTGATTTGCTGGTGTGTTGGGAGCCAGCCTTGGAGGCCCGCCTGATTGACAAAGTCCAGGTGTGCTGAGGACCCGCGGCCGCAAAGCGAGTCTGGGCAGCTGAGGTCCTTCTGTCTTCCATCTTTGCTGTTGATACAGCTGAAGACATTCTGTGCAGTCATGGAAGAAGAAGATGGCATGTTTATGCGAAGAATCACAGCCAACCTGGAAATGTCATGGTTTATTTTTACATTTTCCCACTATGCCACTTGGTCTTTTCTAACATATGCAAGGGTTAAACTCTGAAGCACATCAAGAGTGTTTTCTTTCACTTGGTTATAAGTTACTAGATATTGTTTAAGTAACAAATGATATAAGTATATCCACTCCTTATTTGATTTAGGATTATGCAGTTTATTGTTTAGACATAAGGTTTCTTAGAAGCACAAGTTTATAGTAAGTTCAGTATGAATTCATTATAAGTTCTAACAGTTATCTAGGAGTTATGTAGATGATTTATAACACTGTTTTCACTACTTAGGATAAAGATTAATGTTAAGGTTTTTATTTAATTCTATAGTTAAAACTCTAAGTTAACATTTATAAAGTAGGTTTTCACTGAACTCATAATATAATAATCAGACACTTTTCTGACAGATCAGCTAAAACAGAAAGTAACCTTGAGGGACCTGGGAAACATTACTAAAGGCTTCTTTTGAGTTCTCTTTAGAAACAAGCACTGCAAGATAAGAGAAAAGTAATGGACAAGGGAGGCGATCACAGGACTCTGAAGAACATAAGAGCCTAAGATGAGAAAATTCCTGACACATAAAGAAATATACACTTAAAGAAACTTTCTTGAAACATTTGTAATTTGGGACATTGGACTGAAAGTATCATTGTTGGCTTTGTGAATAAGATGTTGTCTAAAAGCCTATGGGAATCTTGGTTTGTTCGCTACTAAAGCCTATGGGAATCTTGGTTCCTTACTAAGACCACTAGCTGGTAACTTTTAAAAGATATGTATGTGAAAGAATTTTCTTTTGTCTTGCCTCTTCACAAATGGTATAAAAGCTCTGTGTTAACTAGCATTAAATCGTCATCTGTTCAAGAAGCAGATGTCCGTGTATATGATCTTCATCATTCGCCTATCCGTCTCTCCTTCAGGACATCTCACGACCCTTGCGGAGTGGGCCCCTGCACTGGTGTGTCTCTTTCTCACTATTCAGTCATATTATTTGGAGGCCCCCTCAAGATATTCTTGTCTGTCAGCACAAGCAGCTGCTTCACTCTGGTCCTCCCAGGCTGTGAGGAGAGGTGCTGGGGAGGTACCACCTGAAATTCTCAGGACCCCTTAGCCTCTCACTTGTCTCTGAGAGGGTTGGAATGACTGCTGGCAGCAACACCTTAAAGGAACCAGAGTCCATCTGCTGTCTCCTAGGAGGTAAGAGTATTTTGGTTTCTAGTTTGCTCACCTGGTGCCACAGTTTTTCTGTTTTTATTTCTGGTCAAGGGAGTTATGGCCTGAGGAAGTCACCCTTTGGACACTATTCACTAGGCCAAGACGTTGGCTGAATAGAGTCCCTGTTCTCTGCCCTGAGGTGTTCCAGGGATCTGCAATCATGTTTTAATTTTTGTCTGTTTACTTGTTTGTTGTGTGTCATGGGTTCCGAGAGCTCGAAACAAGTCAGTCCTTTAAACTGTATGTTAAAGAACTTTTCTGTTGTCTTTGCTGAGGATTATGACATCTGCCTTATTAAAGGCAGATTCTGAACTCTCTGTCAGATAAACTGGCCTGCTTTTTACATTGGCAGGCCTTCTACAAGGTCTCTGGATGTTAACATCACTGAGGATGTTGGGAGAATGGTCACAGGAAAACCTAGTCATCTGAATCAGTTCCCTTACATAGACCAGTGGCTAAGTTTGGTCTATGTAAGGGATGTCAATGGCATGTTCTCTTGAAACTCCTAGTCAAGTTCTGGTCATTTCCTCTCATAAATGACCAGAACAGTCTAAGCCTCATGGTAACACCACCCCATCTACACCACTACTCCAGGAACCCAAGGTCCCACTGCGTTCAGCTCCTCTTCCCTCCTGCATGTTGTATCCTATTTTACCACCCTCTAGTGAGAATCCTCTTGAGGATCTAGTCCACTTTCACCCTCCATCATATGCTCCTCAGACTTCCTCACCCACTATTATCTCCATGGTTCCTGATTGTCCCCAGCTGTCTCCATCATCAGGTATGGTTGAGGCTGCCTCCAGTTCTAACCCATTTGTGTCTTCTCCACTTGTGGCAGCTTGACTTAGGTCCCATGCTTAACCAGTTCCAATCCTTCCCCTCCAGGAGGTTCCATCAGCATTGGGGGATAGGGTGGGAGGAGTATTTATGATGTATACCCCTTTCTCTTCTGATTTATACAATTGGAAGTACCAAAACCCTTCTTTCTCTGCTAAGTCACAGGCATGTATTTTGTTAATGGAATCTGTTATGCATACCTATTTTCCCACATGGGTTGAATGTCAAGAACTTTTGGTCACTCTGTTTACTGCTGAGGAGAAAGAGCACATTGGATTTGAAACTAGAAAGTCCATTCTGGACTCAAATGGGGGCATGCAGGAGGAAAATGAAGACATTCATCCTGTACAGGGTTTTTCATCCTACTTGCCCAAATTGGAACTGTAACACCTTGGCAAGGTCTAGAGCACTGAATATATATCACTGGGCTCTATTAGCAGGTTTAAAGGGGGCAGCCGAAAACGCATTAATTTGTTTAAAACTACTGAGGTTCTCCAGGGACCTGAGGAGTCCCCAGGGGCATTTTTTGAACGTTTCCAGGAGGCGTTTTGAACCTACACCCCTCTTGACTTCTCTGCTGCCAAGAATGCTTGGGCCATCAATTTGGCATTTGTGGCACAGGCGGCTACCAATATTCGAAAAAAAATTACAGAAGTTAGAAGGCTTTTCAGGAATGAAAATTTCTCAGCTGCTTGAAGTAACTCAGAAAGTTTACAATAAGAGATGTTGAGAAACAGAAACAAGCAGTACAGGCGGCTGACAAAGGCTCAAGAAGACAGGCAAAAATCCTAGTGACGGTGCTCAGGGTCAGGTACTGGTTCCAAGCCTCCATGCCAAAAGTCTGATAACCAAAAAGGCCAAAAGGGTAAAAAAGCTGAACACATTGTTAGCAAAAAAAAAACAAAACAAAAAACTGTGCTTATTGCAAGGAAGTTGGGCATTGGGTCAAAGATTGTCCCTATCATCCTCCTTCACAAAAAAAACGAACACCCAGACCCTAAGCCCATTCTGGTCATGCTCTCAGACTAAGAGGCAGAAAATGATTCAGTCTGAAGGGGCCAAG
>NW_006977979.1:0-956 GCF_000164805.1 Carlito syrichta | reverse complement strand
TAATAAGGCAAGTAGTATTATAAGGCACTAATAAGGGAAGTAGTATGAGACGACACTAATAAGAGAAGTGGTACCATAAGAGACTAATAATTCAAGTAGTATCATAAGACAAGAATAAGACAAGTAGTATCATACGACACTAAGAAGAGAAGTTGTACCATAAGACACTAATAAGGTAAGTAATTTCAGACGACATTAATAAGACAAGAAGTATCATAAGGCACTAATAAGTCAAGTAGTACCAGACGACATTAATGAGGCAAGTAGTATCAGGTGACACTAATAAGGTAAGTAGGATCAGAGGACAATAATAAGGCACGTAGTACCATAAGAAACTAATAAGGCAAGTAAGTAGTAGCATAAGACAGTAATAAGGCAAATAATATCGTAACACTAATAAGGCACGAAGTATCAGAAGACACTAATAAGGCAAGTAGTATCAGACGACACTAATAAGGCAAGTACTATCATAAGACACTAATAAGGCAAGGAGTATCGTAAGAAACTAATAAGTCAAGTAGAATCAGACGACACTAATAAGACAAGTAGTATCATAGGACAGTAATAAGGCAAGTAGTATCAGACGATACTCATAAGGCAAGTTGTATCAGATGACACTACAAAGGAAAGTAGTATCAGATGACACTAATAAGGCAGGTAATATCAGACGATACTAAAACGGCAAGGAGTATCAGACGACACTAACAAGGCAAGTAGTATCAGATGACACTAACAAGGCAAGTAGTATAAGATGACACTAATAAGTCAGGTTGTAACAGACGACACTAATATGGCAATAGTATCAGATGACAAAATAAGGCAAGTAGCATCAGACGACACTAATAAGGCAAGTAGTATCAGACAACACTAATAATGCAAATAGTATCAGAAGACACTAATAAGTCAAGTCATATCAGACGACACTAATAAGTCAAGTAGTATCAGACGACACTAGA
>NW_006977978.1:0-749 GCF_000164805.1 Carlito syrichta | reverse complement strand
GACTACAGAAGAGCAGCAGGGGGTGCTCATGACCGACTAAACAAGCTGTAGCCTGGAGTAGGTGAACCAGGAACTGGGTAGGAGGTTCCTCTAGGGGCCTGGCTCTTCCTTTTTCAAACAGTATTCTAAAATAAGAGTTCAACAAGTTGTTTATGTGTCTTTAGATATTGTGTTCTGCTGGAAACATTTATATCACTACAGAAGGCAATAAGAACCCCATTTAAAGGCATGTTTCTAAGAGTGTAGAAATCTGCATAACGAGTATAAAAGGGTAATGGCGATTTTATCCATTCAATGGGTGCAGAATTGTGGGTACAGAATGTGTCCCGAGCAATAAGACATTCACAGTCCAGGGCTATGCAACCTTGCTTGAACTGCTGTGTGACAGTGCACTGGTTGATCACAGAAGGTGGCAGGTGCATAGAACATGTGGATCTGAAGAAAAATATAAAGATGAAAATCAATAGGTATGGTTGTCAAGTATATAAGTACTGTGTGAAATTCTATTATTTTCAGTTGAAAATAAGGCAAACTTATTCAAAACATAATTTTCTTGATGAATTTTTAGAGCTGTCATGTCACCAAACCTATAGTATTCCTATTGTCAGTGGAATCAGAAACTCCACCCCAATTACACATCACAGGACTAGTCTTTAAGGCAAGTGATTACTTTTTTTTTTGAGTTGGCGTCTCACTCTGTCGCCCAGACTGGAGCGACCTGCTGTCAGTCTGTCACCCAACCTCGACCG
>NW_006977977.1:0-721 GCF_000164805.1 Carlito syrichta | reverse complement strand
GTGGATGGATCACCAGTGTCTGCAATTTTGAGATGAATAGGGAATGACAGTCGTGTGCCCGGGTACCTGCCTGGGACACAGAGCCAGACCTTGTCTCCAAAAAATATCAGGATTGTACACTGATTCTCAACTGTGCACACTGTGTTCACAGGGTGACTGGCTTTTGAGTCAGGAAAAATGGGACTGGGGGAAAGAATGGTTCCCATGTGAGGAATGTGGCCCTGGCCTTTCTTGGCAGAAGGTCCTCATTGCTGAGTGGGCAGGTAGCCTGCCTGCAGCACATTTCTCACCTTGGAGAGGAGAGTTGGTAGGAATGTGGTCGGGTAGCCTTGGGAGCTCCCACACTAAAGTGGGAGCAGGCATTGGTCTGGGTTGGGCTGCAAGGTGCCAAGCTGGGGAACCCTCACATGTGGGAGAGATGGGGGAGAAGGTCTGGGGCAATATGTTTGCAAAAGAATGGATTTCTTTCTTTCTTTCTTTCTTTCTTTCTTTCTTTCTTTCTTTCTTTCTTTCTTTCTTTCTTTCCTTCCTCCCTCTTTCTTTCTTTTCTTTACTCATTAGGTTGCCCAGGATGCTCTCAAACTATCCAACTCGGACCGTTCTCTCAGCCTGGGCCTCCAAAACTGCTGCAATTACAGCCTTTCAATTTGGTCCACGTCCTAGTCTTCCTGCCTGGTCTTGAACTCTGGCCTCCCCTGAGGCCTGCCCTCACTCAAGGTCT
>NW_006977976.1:0-694 GCF_000164805.1 Carlito syrichta | reverse complement strand
TATGGATGAAGAACAGAATGTTGTGAAAATAGTTATAATGGATTTAATGTACATAAAGACAGAAATTTCTATGTGTTATGTGTAATGATATATGCCAATAGCCTAGAATGTGTGATGCATAAATATACTCAATAAAGATTTGTCCAATGCATGAGTGAGTCTGGAAAGTTAAGGACAGAGTGGGAAAGGTTTTACATATCAGGATCATAGTTTCAAATATGCAGCTTTCATACAACTCATGCAACCTACCCGATAGCTGACTTGGCTAACTAAGCACCAGCTCTGCTCACCTACAATTTCCCAAGCATGGATTTGTAGCCTTTTTATGAGAGCAATTTAAGTAGCCATTATTATTAACAGAGCCAATACACCATTTTAATCATGGACATATGCTTAAGGGTTTTCTCACAGTACTGAAACGTTTTGGAGAATTTATCTCTCTTCAATATAGTCAGAAATTAAGTGTTGATTTATCATTCCTCTGTCACTGCAAATTCACTAAGTCTCTAGACTCCTCACTTTTTATAAGTCTTCTGCTAGTTTCATTCTGTCAGGCATCCATATTTTCTTTATGCATCACACATTCTAGGCTATTGGCAAAAATATTGGTCACTATTTTTGATCAAATAATTACCTTCATTTTACAAAGGAAAGACACATGTGAATGCATTGCTGTTGCTAATATTCATTTCAA
>NW_006977975.1:0-938 GCF_000164805.1 Carlito syrichta | reverse complement strand
TGCACTCCGGCCTGCATGACAGAGCGGGATTCTTACTCCAAATAACAATAACCACCACCAAGAACCTTGCCACCCAGTGCGTGGTGTCGCTCTCAGGAATGGGAGAGGAAAAGGCACTTTCCTGCCTGTCGTTCATGGGAGGTTTCAAAGGTGGCCACCGGGCATGTCCGTTCCACGCCTTCAGCCATGCACCCCAGAAGGTCTGCCTCCACCCTCCACACTCATACCCAACAGCAAAGATGCATGTGAGGTCACAGAGGAGACGATTCCGAGCTATGGCAACCATCGGGCACAGGGTGATCAAGGTGGTCTGGCAATGCCAGGGCCAGCCTAGCTTCTGGTCACCCAGTCTGCCAACTTCGGGTGGGAGGAGAGCCCCTTCCTCTCCCAATCATTGTATCATCCACTGCTCAGACAGAAGTTTCCCTGGGGATCCGTGGACACACATCCTATGCAAGTGGGGGGGTGTCTTTTTTTTGCCGGAGTCTCCGTCAGTGGAGCTGGGTGCATCACCATGATGGTGGCTCCTGGGACCTCGAACAGAGGGGCACAGGCGGTCCTCCTACCTCGGCCTATGAGAAGCTGGGACTTCGTGGGCCACCATGCCTGACTCGATTTTGGGGACCTCTCAATGAGACTAGATCTGGCCACATCACCGAGCCTGGTCTCTGATCCCAGGACTCAGGTAGCCTCCCGCTGAGGCCTCCCATGGTGCATATGTTACGGCCATGAGCCACAGTGCCTGGCCTGGACTTGCACATGCTGTCAGTGAGGGCGACACTAAGGCACATCCCAGGATGGAAGCCACCACATCCTGTGTATCTGGGACCACGGGTGCCACCACGTGCAACTCGAGTGTTTGCAATCTGGGGAATGACAAGGACATGCTACATGACCCAGACTGGTCTCGAACACCAAGGTTCCAGTGCTAACTGCCT
>NW_006977974.1:0-701 GCF_000164805.1 Carlito syrichta | reverse complement strand
GATGAGGCTTAGGCAATTGTACATTTATCAAAGAGAAGGCTTATTCCTGGGGACACCAACTTGTAGGAGGACCAATGACTGGGACACCAATCATGAAGGAGATTCCCTCAGTGGAGGACCCATTTTGATGCCGGTCCAATGACTGAGACACCCATTACAAAGGAAGATCAGTTACTTGGACACCCATACCTCCTTATCAGGGCCAGTCAGTGGGACACTAATCATAGAGGATGCACATTGAATGGATCATCCAATGTGAAAGAGGCCAAGTCAATCTAAGACCCATAGCAAAGGAGTGCTACTCAGTATATATGAAGATTGTGGGGGGCCAGCCCCTGCAGAGAGATTTGGAGGGCCCTTTGGAAGGTGTGGGAGCATCGGCGATTATTTTGGAGAAATAAAGAGAAAGAAATTGAGAGAGGAGAAAGAAAGAGACTGGACTCCTTTCTTTCTGGGCTCAGGTGACCAGAAGCCATTTAATGGGTGCAATCTCAGGGCTTTCATCCCAAAACTCTGCAAAGTCATCATCACAGGAAACAAAGGTAGCATATGCCTTTCACATGAACAGGTAGAGGTGTGCAAAGGACACACCCTACTCTCAAGCAAATGTTCTTTAATACATAAGGAAGGACATGAGGAAGAACATGAGGAAGAACAACCACAAATTGTCTTTTTGTATCTTATGCTAGCTTAATGTTCCC
>NW_006977973.1:0-11593 GCF_000164805.1 Carlito syrichta | reverse complement strand
CCTGGGATGCAAGGCTGGTTCAACATTCCTAAGACCAAAAATGTAATTAAATACATCAACAGATGTCAAAACAAAAACCACATGATTACATCATTAGATGGAGAAAAAGCTTTTGATAAAGTCCAGCACTCCTTCTTGATAAAAACCCTCGAACATCTAGACATATGGGGAACATACCTCAAAATAGTGAAAGCCTTCTATGAGAAACCCATGGCTAACATACTCCTAAATGGACAAAAATCGGAACCATTTCCCCTGAAAACTGAAGCAAGATAAGGATGTCCACTCTCACCCCTCCTGTTCAACATAGTATTGGAAGTCCTGGCTCGAGTTATCAGAGAAAAGAAGGCAATCAGGGTATCCAAATAGGAAAAGAAGACATCAAGTTATCTCTCTGCAAACGATATGATTGTGTACCTTGAAAACCCAAGAGAATCTGTCAAAAACCTAATTACACTGATAAAGACCTCTGGCAAAGTCTCAGTATACAAAATAAATGTGCAAAAGACAATCGCATTTCTTTACACCAATAATAAACAAACAGAAACACAAATAAAAACCACAATTCCATTCACAATAGCCACAAAAAAATGAAATACCTTGGCATCTTCCTAACCAGAGACGTGAAAGAACTTTGCAATGAAAACTGTTACACACTGCTCAAAGAAATCAAGGATGACACAAACAAGTGGAAAAATATCCCACGCTCATGTATTCAAAAAGTCAATATTGTGAGGATGTCCATCTTCCCTAAGGCAATCTACAAATTCAATGCAATACCCATCAAATTATCAGCAACATTCTTCTCAGGCCTAGAAAAAACAACACAGGAATTCATATGGAAACACAAATGACCAACAATAGCCAGAACAACCCTCAGCAAAAAAAAAAGCAGGTGGTATCACATTACCAGACTTCAAATTTTACTATAGAGCTACAATCATCGATGGGAAAACACTTCTTATCTACAAGGTGCCTGAATGAAACGTCATTGTACACCTAACCCTTAACTGTACCCCACAAAACCATAATAAAAAAATACTGATTAATGAAAAAAAAAAAACCGCTTGGTATTGGTATAGGAACAGGCATATAGATCAATGGAATAGAATTGAGATTCCAGAAGCAAAACCTCAATTTCTCATCCAATTCATCTTCAACAAAGCCTCCACCACCTACCTGGGGAGAGGGGAACCTATTCAGTAAATAATGCTGGGAAAACTGGCTGACCACATGCAGAAGATGAAACAGGACCCATATCTATCCCCATACACAAAAACTAACTCCAAATGTATCAGAGACCTAAATGTAAAACCTCAAACCATAGAACCTTAGAAAATGAAGGACATACCCTCATGGAAATCAGAACTGGCATCCAATTCCTGAACAAAACCCAAAACCCACAGGTCATAAGAGAGAAGATAGACAAGTGGGACCTCATTAAACTGACAAGCTTCTACAAAGCCAAAGAAACCATCAAGAGAGCAGGGACACAGCCTATGGACTGGGAAAAAGTATTTGCCAACACCAGGTCCTACAAAGGCTTAACATCTTGGACGTACAGAGAACTCAAACGTGCTGAAAAGAAAAAAACAAACAAACCCATTATAAAATGGGCAAAAGATATGAACAGACACTTCACAAAGGAAGACAACTGAGCAGCCAACAAACACATGAAGAAATGTTCAACCTCACTGATCATTAGGGAGATGCAAATCAAAACCACACTGAGATACCACCTAACTCCAGTCAGAATGGCAATTATCAACAACTCAAAAAATAACAGCTGCTGGAGAGGGTGTGGTGAAAAGGGAACACATCTACATTGTTGGTGGGAGTGCAAACTAGTGCAACCTCTGTGGAAAGCAGTATGGTGATTTCTAAAATCTTTAAATATCCACCTCCCATATGACCCCACAATCCCCCTACTGGGAATATATCCTGAAGAACTCATCACTCTATAAAAAAGATACCTGCACATGTATGTTTATCGCAGCATTGTTCACAATAGCAAGAACCTGGGAGCAACCAGGCTGTCCAACAAAAGAGGACTGGATTTAAAAACTGTGGTACATATACATGATGGAATACTACGCAGCCATAAAAAATAACAAAATCATGAATTTCGCAGCAACCTGGATGGAACTAGAGTCTATAATACTGAGTGACCTCTCACAGAAAGAAAGATCTGAGTATCACATGTTCTTACTCATATAGTGGACCTTGAACATCCAATGTAATACTGTAAGAAAATGACTGACAGTAGTGGGAAACTATTGGGGGGTTTGGAGGTGGGATTAACGGTAGTAAATCTGTCTGGGGATGGGGAAACACCTCTTATCAACAAGGGTGCCTGAAGGAAACATATTTGTATACCTAACCCTTAACTGTACCCCACAATATCATAATAAAAAATATTGAATATAAAAAAATAAATAAATAAAATCTGTTTTTGATTCCTTAAAAAAATAAAAAATGAATAAAATCTGATTTTGTTTCCTTGAAAAAAAAGAAAAAAGAAAAAAAAAGACTGAGGAAGGACAAAGGATAGGAAATCAAGGATATTGCCAGTAATAATAATAATACAGAGATCAGCATGAGGTAAAATAGTGATACTGAAGGTGCTTCAAAAATAACAATATTGGTGTAATTTATAATTTGATTTTTTTTAATGTACTTGTTTTAAACCAAGAAAGTAGAATAATAAGTGAAACTTTAAAAATTGAAATAGTAGTGAATATTCTGGCTTCCCAAAGATAGCAGCCACCAGAATTATGGAAAGATTCTTTATGATTTGAAAGACAATTCTCATCTACATTAGTCAACTTGAGTTATCATGATGCATTACCAATTTCTGAAGCCTTTTACACATTTGTAGTATTTGTCACAGCAGCACTCCATTTCTCATTACTGAAATCTGCATTATTCTTTTTTTTTTGGAGTTGGAGTCTCACTCTGTCACCCAGACTGGAGTGCAGTGGCCGCTCCCGGCCACCACAGCCTCGACCTGCTGGACTCCGGCGATCCTTCTGCCTCAGCCTTCTGAGTAGCTGGAATTACAGGCATGCGCTACCACGCCCGGTTAATTTTTTGATTTATTGTAGAGATGAGGTCTCGCCTGCCCAGGTGGGTCTTGAACCCATGGGCTCAGGCAATCCACTCACCTCAGCCTCCCAAAGGCATGGGATTACAGGCTTAGCCACTGAGCCCAGCTGAATCTGCATTATTCAACTCAGTCTGCCATACAACAATACCATAGATGGTGACTTAATAAAAAGAAATGTATTTCTCACAGGTGGGTTTCTGGTGAAAAATCTTTTTCTGGTTTGTAGATGGCTGGTCTCCACAGGGCCTTTCCTTGGTACATGCATGAGGAAAAAGAGAAAGTAAGATTCCCGGTGTCTCTTCCTAAAAAGATGTTGATCCTATTGGATCAAGACCTCATTATGATTTATTTAACTCTTTTACCTTCTTAAAGACCACATCTTCAAGTACATTCACATTAGGGCTTCAATATGAATTTGGCAGGAGAGGTGAAACAATTTCATCCAAAGCATCACACCTTGACACTTCAAAATTAATGTACTTCTTGCCTTCAAATACATTCATTTGATCCCATGTAGATCTAAAAAAAACAAACATATTCTTGACTAACTTAAACCTTGTACCATTTGATGAACATCTCCTCATTACTTCCATCCCCAGCTTCTAGTAATTACCATTCTACTGTCTACTTCTATGAGTTTCATTATCTTAGACTCCACAAATAAATAAAATCTAAAGGTATTTGTCTTTCAGTGTCTGGCTTATTTCATTTGACTTAATGTGCTCCAATTTCATTCGTATTGTTGCAAATAATGAAATTTTCTCTTTTTCCTTAAAGAAAGCTGACTAGTATTCTATTTTTATATGTACCACATTTTTTATTGCAAATAAAAACTGTATAGATGTTCCTCAATAAACTAAAAATAGGACTTCCATATGATTCAGTGATCTCACTGCTGGGTATATATCCAAAGGATGTTAAATCAATATGTCAAAGAGATATCTGCACTTCCATGTTCATTGCACCATAATTTATAAATCCAAGATATAGAATTAACCTAAATGTCCATTTTTGCATGTACTTTTGAGAAGTAGCTTATTTGGCATACAGGTGAGTATTTTTTTCTTGGGTAAAAATAATAGAAAGAAAGATCTATCATTACAGCTGGCAATTGCACTCCAACTTATACTCATCAGCTCTTTCTTCCACTGTCAATCTAGATGCCTTTCACTTCTAGCTAACACCATTTTGGTTCCTGTGTTTCAACTAATTCTCTGAATCAAACCCTTAATCTTGAGCAACTCCAGGCCCTGGTTGTCCTGTTATTCTCAAGGTTGAGTTGCTGAGCAATTCTGTTTAGCAAAACAACAGGACAAAGAAGTACTAAAAAGACCACAAGTGAATGATCTATGTTTCACTATACTACCATATCTTCATTTTTTAACAACTATTCTTTCTTTTTTTTGATAATCAGGATCACGTTTAAATATGAGGAATAATTTTTTATTGCCAGCTTATCCTGAAAGTAAGAAACACACAGAAGCCTTGTGGCAGCTATAAATTTCAATATAGCTCCTGAACGAAGTTTTCCCCACTTTTGTGAACCACAACCTCAAACCCTGTAGAACCAGAATTGTGATACGGAAATTGCACAGTCTCCAAGTGTACAATTGAGAACAATCCTAAACAGGCACACTCTACTTTCATCTCTTGGTTCCACACATATTTTTTTCTACAGAAAACATCATACCTTAAAAAGACTTTTCATGCATATGCTGAATTCTGGAGGATGGCTTCCTAATGTAAAAATATCACTTCTGATAGTGTCTAAAATGCACTTTCAGTAAAATTTTCCAATCATCTTTTGAACTTACAGCTTCTTGACAGTTCATAGGGGATACAGTTAATAAATCCCATGACCTAGGACATACTTATGCTATATAGTGTGTCAATAAAATAAACACTTTGCAAACCTAGATAATATTGCTGGCTAGGGTCATGTAGGCAGAAAAGACAAATCCTTACCTGGTAAAGTTGTCAATTTCTGTCCCAATAAACCATTAGTTTTTCCAAAGTGAAAGTAGCTCTATAAAGTAAACTCACCAGAATGTGGTCAATTGTTTTTCTCAAGGTATGTTGTGGTTTCAAGACATAGTATTCCTCTTAGTTTCTGGAATTCAAGATTTCCAGGAGAATGAAACTGTGAATGGAAGCAAATAAGAAGAAGTACAGAAAATAATGGATAAATAAAATATTAGAGGGGATGATGATGAACAAAAAAACCAAGTTTTTCTTTTTGAAAAAATATACAAATCCAAGATGGCCACCTTGGAGCAGCAGAATGGTGCTGCTCTTGCTGAGCAAGGCAGAGAGGAGGGACCAAACTACTGATGGATGGAGACACCGTGAACACTTTTGGACGGGTGAAGAACCCTCCACCCAGTAAAGGTCTCTTTTCAACACATAGAGACCAGAAAATGATGACAGATGTGGGAATCCAGATGCCCCATCCTGCATTGTAAATCAGACTTGCATAAGAACTGAAGCCCTGCTCAGTGCATGAAAGTGGGTGAGTGTACTTTGGGTCTTCACTTCCTTCCATCTATGGGAGAGTCACTGGTTCCATGCAGAAGTCCTGGAAAGGGCACAGTGGCATGCTAACAAACTCCAAGTAGAATAAGGAAATAAAAACCACACTGGGTCTGTAGCCATGAACCCGGCTTTGCTGGCAGAGTGAACATTCCTGGCACTCAGCCCATCTTCCCAGACAGATCAGGAGGAATCACTTCCAAGTCCTGCATGCCTACAGGGCAGATCCCCTCCCTCTTCCATCATGGCAGGGAAGTCACTCTTTTAGAAGTGCAGACTGTGGACTTGAACAGGGAGAGAGTGACACAAAAGACACACCTGAAGGCTTCTTGGTTCGAAGGCTTCTAGGCTACACACTGCAGACAGCAAATGGGGGAATATCCCCCACCCACTCTGCAGACTGCTATCAGCAGGGGCTGCTGCAATTGAGAAACCTGCCACAAGGTGGAGCGAGGAGCAGAAGTGAATGCCCCTTGTTCTCTCACTGAATGACTTGTATTGAACCACAGAAAAGGCCCTAAAAGAGAGGGTGAGTGACTAGCTTCAGAGTAATAAAACCAAAAGGAATTGCAGAGAGGGAATAGAAGACTGTCACAATGAGGAAGCATCAATGAAAAAATATTGACAACCCTCAGAGTACTAAAGAGACAGCACCCTAAAAAGCAGCTATTAGAGAGCAAACAATGGAAATTCTCCTGCATGACCTTCTCCTGATGGCAATCAAATAAATTACATGATGACCACTTGTATGCCTCATCCTGAATTGTATCCCACATCTTTAAAATAAAATTTTAAAAATTTAAAGGAAGAAGATTAAAAAACCCCAAAGAAATTAGAGAGTAGATGATTAAGATGAACAGAGGGAACCAAGAGAAACTAGAACTGAACAGCACCAAAGTCATACAGGAAGTAAAAGCAGAGTTGACCAATTTCAGAAATGCCTACTCTGAAATAATGAAAATTAAATTTCATCCTGGAAATTAAAAACAAAGTAACTAGAATAGGGAGCAGGATCAACCAAGCCAAGGGAAGAATCTCAGAGTTTGAAGACAAATATGGAATTAACCTGGTCTGTCAAAAACACAGGGGAAAAAAAAACTCAGAAGGAGCAAAGCCCCTGAGAGATGTGACTCAACAACTATAGGAAGAATGAGAAAGAAGTCGCATTTATAGGGGGAAAATATCGGTTGTAAGGAATTTTTAAAAATCGTTTCTGCTTATACCAAGGGAGTCAAACAGACCTAAATGTGTCGGTGACCGGCACCGATCTATGAGGGAGGAATAGAGCTGCAACGGAGAGTCAAGATGGCGAGAAGAAACCACTCGGAGGCAGTTCTTCTGGGATCAGTCTGATCAGGACTGAGTCCAAATTTTACTCAAACTCCTTCTAACTTATATACTATTTTCTATACTCTCCAGCACTGTGATAATTACTTGCTGGGGGTATACAAATTCCATGGTGTGTATTGTGCTTTACAAACTGTGTATCACAAGACCATCTCAAGATTAACGAGTTCCAAGCAAACAATTCAATTTTATGATGCATGACATGCTTCACAAAACTTATATTGAAATAACAGGTGCATGATTTTTAACAATGATTTTACAAACCGTTTCCCATAATGTTCAATAAATCATTTATGCTGTACTTCTTGTTCTGCACCATTCATGCTGTACTTCTTGTTCTAAACTCTGATTAATACAAAATTTTTCTAAGTTAAATCCTAGTTTAATAGCTCCTAATAGCTTTAGTGATTAATATTATCAACTTAACATTATACCACAATCTATAAATTTATTTAAATGGCTTAATGTTTATTTGTACTATTAACCTAATATGATTCAACATAATGCCCTATAACTGATTTAAAACTTATTCATAAACTATAAAACCTTACCATGACTTATATAAATTTTATAAATCTAATCATATATAAGCTTAATAATTCATTTTATATAATTATTCACTTAATGATTAAACTCAACACTATGCTAAACTTAACCTTATACTATATATTATGAACTTATTTTTATTTAATTTCCTTTCATCTTTGTCATCACTAAAATGAATTTTTATTATTATGAAACTATAAACTTATTTAAACTTATTTTCTACTCTATCTAAAATCATACTAAAAATACAACTACGATTATACTTAAAACCTATTTTCTAATATACATGTGTGGCAAATATCTTATCATTAATTTTCTTATAAACTGTATGGTAGTTGTCATACTGTTGAACACAAATTCACATAGTGTTATATGTGGGTAACTGAACTGTGTATATATATATATATTTCTAAACTTTCTGATAGAAAATTCGATCTAAGTAAATTAATCAAATCGTAGTTGTCACACTCTTGGACAATGAAATGCACAGTTGCCATGATGATGGCCAGGGGCGGAGGCAGGCCAAGAGTTTCAGCATGTAATGAAACTAGGAACGTTCTGCCTGGCTAGAGGCAAGAAAACAAAACTATTATAGTAATTTAGTCTCTAATCTTAGCCCTGGGAGAAACTGCTTTCGGGAACAAAAGCTGTATGACTAGTATACCAGGAAACAAAAACTTAAAATGTCTAAGAAAGAAATTAAACTTAGAAAAACAGAAAGACACAGAATAATTCTACTATAAAGCTTTCCAGAAGGTGTATAGAGATTTGTTTAAAGTTTTGTATCCCGATATTGTAAGTTTTGTTTGCCATATATGCAGACTGGTCACTATTCATATGCCAATAATGTAGGTGTTACTGATATCCTTGTATCAGAGGCAATCTTCTGGATGGGCCTTCATAGGCCTTAGTTGTGTAGCTATAGATGTTGGCTCCCAACATAAATGGTTTGACTGAAAGTTCCACATTGGTCCCAAAATGGATTGACTTTTGAACTGCCACTGTCAGTCAATGGGTAGGGGTCAGCCGGCCCTCACCCTGGAAGAACTGTTTCTTTCAGTGCAGTGACACTGAAGCTGAGTTGATCCATACAGGAACTGATAGTTGAAGGTTCTCAGCATCAGGACAAAAAGGTAAGGATTTGGGTTTTGCATGTCCAAATGCATTACTCTCCCAAATGTTCTTAGACATCAAAATCAGAAATTTAACCTTCCATATAATACATACTAAAAGCATAACACAGAGATCCCACAAACCTGTATTTTATATCAGATTTCATTAAGAAAGTCGAGATAGTCTACCATCAGGAAATATATGATGTAATACACTATCTTGGTTGTCAGAGAAAAATAATATGATTATCTCAACTGATGCCAAAAATTACATTTGATGTACAATACTTGTCCTGTGTTCTAATAAGAATCAAACAAATGACCACTAAAGAACAAAAACTTAAGAATATTTATCAAATGTGATTAAATTTTATATACATTATAAAACTATGGTACACAAAATGTCTACTTGTAAAAATATGACGAGCTTTTTCATTAAAGTATCAACAGTGTTAAATTTTTACTTGTGACCTAATCAATGCAATAAAAATGTAAAAAATAAGAAATAAACTATGGTCAGACAAAAGTGGATCATCCCTGTAACCCCAGCAATTTAGATGGTCAGAACAGGAGGATCTCTTGAAGCCAGGAGTTCAAGATCAGCCTGGATAAGATAGTAAGCCCCCCCATCACTACAAAAAAAGATGGAAAGAAGTAAATTATAATATCAAAATATTAATATGGGTAGACTATACAATAGCCTATCTAAAAATTCTAAGATACTCAACTAATAATTTTTTAAATGAATCAAATTGTTCTTATACACCACATTAACCAATTATAAAGTAAATAAAAAATAGAACTTCACAATAGAAAAATTATGTATTCCATCTTTCAATTAAAATGTAATACATTCAGATGTAAAACGGAAAGATATTCAAAACTTTGTGGATAGAGTGTTACCAATATATTTAAGGTATTCTCTGCAAAAGAGGTAGGGGTAATAGATAAAAATTACTCAAAAGTAAATATATTAATTATTAAAAATTATTTAAAAATCTCCACAGACATACAAGCTTTCTGTTAAATGACTCAAAATGTGCAAAATAATAAATATAAAAGTGTTGTCATAAAATTATGCAAAATGAAGTCATATAAGGATAACTGTTACTCTCAGAAATTATTTTATATTTAAACTAGCTAAATAAAGATGCATATGTTTAGAAGCAAGGACTGGCTATGTTGTCCAACATGGTCTCAAACTCCTGAGCTCAAAGGATTCTCCTGTCTCAGCCTCTTGAGTAATTCGGAATACAGGCAGTTAGCTATATTTATATTATTATATTTATGCAAAATTAAAGGTCAGAAACCTTCTCAAGTATGTGTAGAAATTAAAGGAATGATCAAATACAAAAACACACACACAGAAATACATACGTGTAAATGTATATACACATTTATATAGTTCACCTAAATATGTATAAACAAAAGCATTAAAAGAGTTGATGAATACATTTTGTAACATCAGATTGCAAAAAACACAAAAGTTAAACACATTTAAATATAAACAATAAACTAGGAGAAAAAGTTTACATTGTATAAAATAGTCTAAGGATAGGTATTTAGAATACACAGATACATGTAAGTAAAAGGAAAAAATCAAAACAATGGATTAGTATAAACATTGAAAAAACATGAATAAGTAAACCACAAAATTAGAAATAAGGTAAAGCATAAGCAAAAGGAAATATGTTTAGGTCTAAAAACATTGGAAAATGCACATTAAAATAATGCAAATAACATTAAAATATCAGTTAAGAATTATATTTGATAACACCAAACGTTAACCATGTGGTGAGAAAGCAGGTAATCTCAACAAGAACTGGTGGCAATGTACATTCATAAGCCACACTGAGGATATCTTGACTGCATTTACTTATATGTACAGTACACTTGATTGAAAGAATACTTCCTAGTTTACACCTTGGAGAAAAATGTACACAAATGTTCTATATGTACTACCTAGTTAGGAACTAAAATATATTGTATGGAAGAATGTAAGTACATATGACACCATTTACAGAAAATTAATGAAGAAGTCAGAACTATAATTTTTCAAAAACCATTTGGAAAAAATAATCAGCAAAAATAAATGAACAGCAGATTGAGTTTCTGAGGAATGATGTGAATGGAGGTTGCGAGTTAGAATAAAAAGAAATGGTTGTAATTTTGTAAAGCTATTTTATTTATATAATTTACAAAAGGACAATACCCATAAAAAAGAAGAAAAATAATACTTAGGAACCTAGGATCTGAGAGAGCAGTAAATTTTAGATTTATTCTAAAATTTCTTATTATTTACATTTTAGATTAACTAATAAGAGCATATATTTTCTTCCATTCTGTGTAAGAGACATCCCTCAGAATGAGAGAAAATATTTGCAAACTACCCATCTGAAAAGAGATTAATAGCCAGAAGTAGCCAGACGTGGTGACTCATGGCCTATAATTCCAGCACTTTGGGAAACAGAGGCAAGAGGATTTTCTGAGCCCGAGGGTTCGAGACCATCCTGAGAAACTTGGCGAGACCTCCTCTCTACAATAAAACAAATAAAAAACTTAGCTGTTCATGGTGGGATGCATCTGTAGTTCCAGCTACTTGGAAGGCTGAGAAGGATCTCCTGAGTCCAGTAGGTCAAGGCTGCGGTAACCATGAGCATGCCACTGCACTCCAGCCTGGGCAACAGAGGAAGACTCCAACTCAAAAAAAAAAATTACCTAGAAGTAAAATAAACCAAGTACAGAAAGACAAATATCACATGTTCTTATTCACATGTAGAAGATAAAAGAGGAAAAAAAAAAAAGACCAGGTGCAGTGGCTCAGCCTGTAATCCCAGTATTTTGGGAGGCTGAGGCAAGAGGAATACCTGAATCCAGGGGTGCAAAACCAGTCTGGGCAACTTGGTGAGACCTCGTCTCTACAATAAATCACAAAAATTAGCCAGGCGTGGTG
>NW_006977972.1:0-1356 GCF_000164805.1 Carlito syrichta | reverse complement strand
GGACTCATCTGGGGATCTTGGGAAAATACAAAATCAGTAGGACTGGAGGAAGGTCGGAGATTCTTTGATCTAACAAGCTCCGAGGTATGCAGATGCTGTCAGTACATGGTCAACATTTTGAGACAACTGGCTAGACAATAGAACTAGAAGTGAACATGCTAAAAAATATTAGATGATGCCAAATTGCTCTTCAAAGTGGATGAACCTGTCTACACTCCCAGTGGCAGCATAAGTCAGTTTTATTTGTGTACTTTCCCACCAACAGTTTTAATTTTCAGATGTTTTATGTCAGTGGTTTTAAAAAGGGTATGAAGGTACCTTGCTTAAATTCATTTTTCTCTGATAACTGGAAGTTGAACCTCCTTTCAGATGTTTATTATGTATCTGGTCTTGCTCTTCTGTGTATATCTTGTTTACTTATTTGTGGTTTTTCTTATTGTTTTGCATGAAAACTTTAAAAATTCTACACTCTAACTAACGTTTTGACTGTATATCCTTTGAAAATATTTTCTAAGCCGGGCTCGGTGGCTCAGCCTGTAATTCCGGGAGGCTGAGATGAGTGGATTGCCTGAGCCCACGGGTTCGAGACCCACCTGGGAAACTTGGCGAGACCTCATCTCTACAATAAACAAAAAAATGAGCCGGGCGTGGTAGCACATGCCTGTACTTCTGGCTACTTGGAAGGCTGAGGCGGAAGGATCACTAGAGCCCAGCAGTCGAGGCTGCGGTGGCCGGGAGCGGCCACTGCACTTCAGTCTGGGCGACCGAGTGAGACTCCAACTCAAAAAAAAAAAAAAAAAAAGAAAATATTTTCTACACCTGCATTTATCTTTTAATGTTGCTTTTAGTGAACAGGATATCTTAAAATTAATATGCTATAATTGAAACATTTTCCCCTGTGTTTGCATTTTGAAACATTGCATGAGAAATTCTTCTTAAGCTCCAAAGCCATAAAAATATTTTATTATATTTTCTTCTAAATATTGAAAAGACTTTATTTTCTTATATAGTTTTTCACTCATCAGGAATTGATTTTTGTATATGATGTAAGTAGGGAACTTTAAAAAAATTAGAAAACCAGTTCTCTTAACACCACTAATTTAATAGGTATCTCTTTGGCTGGTTTGTAAAGTTTTAGTAGTTGTCTCCATGACTTGTGAAAATTCTCTATATGTATTGGTCTGTTGGGAACTCTATTCTGCCCATCACTACCACATTGTGTTATTTACTGTTGCTTTATAAGTCTTGATGTCTGATAGGGTATTTTGTTTTTCTTCAAAATTATCTTAATTATTTTGGATGTTTGCTTTCTAAAGCTCACTTATTAGCTGTAAATACATATAGATAAGTGCACGA
>NW_006977971.1:0-996 GCF_000164805.1 Carlito syrichta | reverse complement strand
CTGACTTAACCAGCTAGGAAACTGTCTAGTCAGCTGCCTTATCTAGTTAGCTACCTAGCTAGTCTGCTGGGAAGCCAGCTGAATATACTAGCTGATTTAAATGTCTAACCAGCTGGCTAACCAGCTGACTTAGCTAGCTTGTTACCTAACTACCAAACTGGAAAGCCAACTGACATAACTAGTTGACATAACCTGCTAGCCAGGTGGCTAGCAAGCTGACACAACTAGCTGGATTAACTAGTTAGGCAGCTAACTAACCAGCTGACTTAACTAGTTCTCTACCTAGATAGCTAGCTGGCTAGCCAACTGACTTATCTAGCTGACCTAATTAGCTTGCCAGCTGGCTAGCCAACTGACTTAAGTAGCTCACTGCCTAGCTAGGAAGCTGGCTATCCAGATGACTTAACTAGCTTACTTAAATAGCTGGCCTGCTTTCTAGTCAGCTGAATTAACTAGTTTGTTATATATCTAACCAGCTGTCTAGACAGCTGACTTAATTAGCAAGTTACCTAGCGAGTCAGCTGGCTAGTCAGCTGACTTACCTAGGTGACTTACCTAGCTTGCCAGCGGATTAAAGAGCTGACTTAACTATCTTGCTACCTAGCTAACCAGCTACATAATCAGCTGACTAAACTAGATGACTTAACTACCTAGCCTGCTGGCTAGCAGGTTGAATTAAGAGCTTAGGTACCTAGCCAGCCAGCTGGATAGTGAGCTGATTTAACTAGCTTGCTACCTACATAGCCCGCTGGATTGCCAGCTGACTTAACTACCTAGGTACCTAGGTAACCAGCTGGCTAGTGAGCTGGCTTAACTAGGTTACTTAACTAGCTATATAATGGGCTAGCCAGCTGACTTAACTAGGTAGATACCCAGCTAGGCAGCTGTCTAGCCAGCTGACAACTCGCTGATGTAACTAACTAGCTAACTAGCTGGCTTTACTAGCTAGCTATTTAGCTAGCTATATAGCTAGGAAGCTGACTTAAGAAGCTGACT
>NW_006977970.1:0-714 GCF_000164805.1 Carlito syrichta | reverse complement strand
AGTATCAGACGATACTCATAAGGCAATTTGTATCAAGATGACAATACAAAGGAAAGTAGTATCAGATGACATAATTAAGGCAGGTAATATCAGACGATACTAAAAAGGCAAGGGAGTATCAGACGACACTAACAAGGCAAGTAGTATCAGATGACACTAACAAGGCAAGTAGTATAAGATGACACTAATAAGTCAGGTTGTAACAGACGACACTAATATGGCAATAGTATCAGATGACAAAATAAGGCAAGTAGCATCAGACGACACTAATAAGGCAAGTAGTATCAGACGACACTAATAATGCAAATAGTATCAGAAGACACTAATAAGTCAAGTCATATCAGACGACACTAATAAGTCAAGTAGTATCAGACGACACTAATTCGGCAAGTAGTATCAGACGACATTAATAAGTCAAAGAGTATCAGGAAATAATAATATGGCAACTAGAATCATAAGACACTAATAAGGCAAGTAGTATCAGACGACACTAATGAGGGAAGTAGTAACAAAAAAAATACTAATAAGTAAAGTAGTATCACAGGACACTAATAAGGAAAGTAATATCAGACGACAAAAATAAGGCAAGCAGTATCAGACGACACTAATAATGCAAGTATTATCAGATGACTCTAAAAAGGAAATTAGATTCACACGACCTTAAGATGGAAAGTAGTATCAGACGACACTAAGTAGGAAAGTAGTATAGAGCAA
>NW_006977969.1:0-749 GCF_000164805.1 Carlito syrichta | reverse complement strand
GCACGTCTCATTAATTATAGTTATTATTTCACTTGGGCCTCTTCTAGCATTCTGGTTGACTTTTCTTAGAATTTTATATAATGGTATAATTTGCTGTGGTATTACATTTCCATGAGTTCTGACAAGTGTATACATTCACGTGTCTATCACCAGAATCATGATGGAGAACAATTCTATCACATCTAAAATTTTTTCATGCTGCTCCTTTATAGTCAGTCAGCATTCTCTTTACTATTATATTTTTGCCACTTTTGTCAATATGTTTTAAATAAATCAATTTAAGAAATATTATTTAATATTTATTTTAATTTCACTTAAAATGGTTATTTTTCACCTATTTATAATTTTTCATTTTTTCCACATTATATCCTACGAGTTAAATGTTTTGTTTACTTCCAATTGTAAGATTTACTTAAAAATTTTCCTGATACTTTGTTCATTAAATTTTTTCTCAGTCTTTATTCATTCATTCCTATTTTTGAAATTTGGTTTTGAGTACCAGTATTTTTCTATCATCTTGTGTTGAATTTCAGTTATTTAATTTATCACTCGTAGTAGCCAGAAAAAATTAGGACTTTGGATTTTTATAATGTGCTTTGTCTACATCATGTCAATACTTTTTTATGATTTAATTAAATTGCATTCTTCTAAAATTATCCAATTGCTGTTAGATGTTTTTTACCTAGTCCTTATTCAGCAGAGATGCTTTTGTTTTCAATATTTAAGTGAATTTCCTCCTCATTTCATTT
>NW_006977968.1:0-801 GCF_000164805.1 Carlito syrichta | reverse complement strand
GACTACTAGTCCTTTTTTAAAGGATCATAATGGATATTGATTCTAAGCTTAGGATTTGGCTCATTAAAACACCAAACAGTAGTCTATGGGGGAATGAACTATGTTGATTGGTTTATTCTGTTTTATAGGTTTGTTTCCTATGTTACATGTACTTCTATTTTATAGTCACTATAATAGGCAATAATTAAAGACCTAATTTGACTACACAATAATTAGCTTATACATTATAAAACATTCTCTTCCACTACACACTTGGTTAATTAATCAAAAATATCACAAATGTGAAAATCTTTGTAGATTGTTTTGTATTGGCATGAGAGTCAGAATTTTGTATTCCTCCTGTCACTCTTTCACTTTCTTAGCACTTAAGCTACTATTAATGAGTTTAGGGATTTCAAAGAAGGTTGTTACATTTTTTCCTTAGGTCTACTAAACTGTTTTTCCTTCACATTATTTTGTTTCTAAAATATCAAAATATGTTGCCATCAGTGGTATGGTAGAAAGAGCACAGGTTCTGGAAATATTCAGTCTTAAATTCAAACTTGGCATTTTGCCTTTTGTTTTAACTAAGGCAAGTTACTAAATAGAGTATTTTGAGATTTTAGAAAGTTGTTTTTCCCCACACAAGCAGATTAAAAATTAATCTCTGCTTCTTTTTTTATAATGAATATTTTTATTATGATTTTTTTTTGAGTTGGAGTCTCACTCTGTTGCCCAGACTGGAGTGCAGTGGCTGCTTCTGGCTACCACAGCCTTGACCTGCTGGGCTCCGGTGATCCTTCTGTCTCATCCTTCCAAGTG
>NW_006977967.1:0-941 GCF_000164805.1 Carlito syrichta | reverse complement strand
CTGCATTAATACTGAGTGCTGACCATTTGCATTAACACTGAGCACTTACAATTATCATTACCACTGAGCACTAACTATTTGCATTACCTCTGAGTGCTGACCATTTGCTTACCTCTGAGCACTGACTGTGTGCATTAGCACTGAGCGTTGACTATTTGTGTTATCACTGTGATGCAACACCCTAGAAATCACCCCCAATCAACTAACCAACTTCAAAAAAAGGCTCTCCTAACTTCAAAAAAAAGGCGTCCCCATCTGCAAAAAAAAAAAGACCTCCTAACTTCAGAAAAAAATAAATCCTAACTTGTTCTTTCCTCAGTCCTCAGGCAGCAGCAGGCTCTGCACAGGCAAGCTCACCCGAGACTGAGAGGAGGAGTCAAGAGACAGAGAGAAGGAGGGGAGTCGGAGAGTGAGATGCACATTCCACACATGTGCACTGCGGGCCTGGACAACTCGGCTGCTAGGCAGGACAGGCAGTGGCGGCAAAAGCACCCAGTGGGATGGATAAATGCACTCGGCGGGCCACATGTGGCTGGCAGGCTGTAGTTTGAGGACCCCTGGTCTACATCCTGGTCTTCCTGCCTGTTCTTGAATTCTGGGCAGGAGATGATCCTCCTCACCCAAGATTTTCTGGGTTTTTCTTGAGGTCGAGGTGGGGGCTTGCTATGGTGTCCAGCCTGGTTTCAGGCTCCTGGGTTCTGGCCATCTTCCTGTATTGGACTCCCCAACTACTGTGGAGACATGTGTGAGTCACCCAGCAGTCCCCAAACCCCTAATGGTTTGAGAGTCACACCCTCCCTTTCCACTAGGCAGCCCTCATGGAGGAGGGAGTGGGTCCACTCTGGAGAACATGGTGGGTGAAGGGGTGGGAGCCCCAACGGAAAAATGCCACTATGTGAGGTGCTCCTCCTGGGGTGGACTTGGTGGGTGACTCTGGGCAA
>NW_006977966.1:0-741 GCF_000164805.1 Carlito syrichta | reverse complement strand
TACGATTTCTTGCTGCACTCTGTATTTTCTGCTAGGTATTTTGATTAAATGTTAAAGAAAATGCAATCCTTAGAGAAAAAATTTCTGTACATAATGAAGGAAGTATAAAATCACATTCCCCTTATATTTAAACCAATTTATATTTTTCAAAGTGTATTTCCATTGAATCAGCTAGTACTTTCTGTGGTAAAGACATAATGCTGAACTGTGCAAAAAAGTCTCAGATTAATATGATACATTTAATCACCAAGCATTTAAAATCAGGCACACAAAAAAGACAATTTGGGGCCCAATATTTATAAACCAAAATAACATGGAAATTTACAAAGAAGTAAGTATTTGGGCTCCTCATTAGTGTAAAATTTAGATAACTGAAAATTCTGGAAAGTTAACTTTGAACTTAGCTCAAGCTATGTTCAAATCCTGAGAGAAAAAGTGCAAAATAGCTGTTAAATAATACTAAAAACATCCAAAAATTTCTAATCAAAGAAAGTGCTAAAATATTTTTTGGTTGGACTATAACCAAGCTACAACAGGACACTGTGACCATAATAATAACAGACTACCTCGTGGGCAACCCCCTCAGATCTCCTCCCACTGTGGGAGCTTTTTGGTCCTCTCAATATATCCTGTTTTAAAAAAAAAGGCTACCTTATTCAGTGGATTCTAGAATGGCCACGAATCCCTGGAGAAGTTTTTGGATAGGTGTGAACACATTATTTCCATTACTTTTTGGGAATG
>NW_006977965.1:0-408 GCF_000164805.1 Carlito syrichta | reverse complement strand
TATTCCTATTTTCAGAGGAAATGCTTCAAACTTCTATCCATTGAGCAGTATGTTGACTATGGGTTTATTGTAGATGACCCTTACTATTTTGAGAAATGTTCCTTCTGTGCCTAGGTGCTCAAGAGTTTTTTTTATAAAGAAGAGGTATTGAATTTTGTCAAAAGCTCTTTTTTTCTTGGTCTAATGATACAATCATGTAGTTCTTGTTTTTGACATCTGTTGATTTTTTGAATTACCGTTATGGTCTTGTGGATATTGAACCAGCTTTGCATCCCAGAGGAATTCTATAATCTTATACATGGGTAGCCAGTTTTTCACCTTAGTCCTGAATCAAAGTACATGTTTTCTAGTCAAAGACATTCTGGACTGTCTTGGTTAGGAAAGTTTTTTTCCCATCAATCTTAGATT
>NW_006977964.1:2314-3929 GCF_000164805.1 Carlito syrichta | reverse complement strand
TCAGGAGTGGGAGCACATCTCGTTCACTGCTATGTTCCCAGTGCTTGACATAGTGCTAGCTTTGTAAGTATTCAACGAACGCTGCCTGGAAGTGGATGGATGGATGGATGGATGGATGGATGGATGGATGGATAGCCGGACTTCCTTGGCCAGGAACCAGGAATAACTTCACCTCTGGATCTCTCTGTCTTTGGGTCTGAATTAAACATCAATTCAGTGAATGAATACAGACTTCAGCAAGGCAACGGATAATGGCACGAGCAAGGGCACAGAGGTGGGAAAAAGCTGGTGGTTGCAAATTGAGGAGTATATCAGGGTTCCGGTGAAACACTAGTCAGAAAATCTCCTGGTCAGGCAGGGAGATGCTGAGGATCTGCAGACCGGGGCCTGAAGCATCCCGAGAAGGTAAGCAGCCAAGGAAAGCCAAGGGACCAGAACCGTGTCCCCACCCCGCCCGACACATACCTCCTCCTCCTCATCTCCAGAGTCAGACTCAGAGTCCACGGCACCTCGTCATCTTTTCGGGGGCCTCAGCTACACCGCCCTCCGTGAACCTCTCGCTGCAACTGCCGCTTCTGGAAGCGAGCACGGCAGGCCTCTGGCCCCTTTTCTGCAACAGTCTCAGTGTCACTGCGCATGTGCCACGCATCACTTTCCTTTCAGAAGCCTGCTTCCAAAGTTTTTCTTTTCAGATTTGTGCATGCTGCGCTTCCAGCAACTTGTCAGTCGTCATTCAGGCTGTCTTACCTTGGCACTGGTTTTCATGGACGTTTGTGCTCACTGGTTTCTTCTCGGGACAGCCTTGATTCTCTGTCTTTTCACCCGTGGGTTTCTTTAATTCTGGGAACATGACCTCGCCTCTGATGACTCACGAAAAGTTGTCGACGTTTTAGCTTGTTTTACTTTTTACTTGCGGTTGGGATGTAGTAGGAACTTCCAGCTTCTTATCTGTTGGATCAAAAAGCGGAAATCTCTGTTTCAGATATTGTTTTCCTTTCTCAAAATAAATTGTAATTGTATGATACTTACGATCTTTAAATTGTGGAATCCAAGTTAAACAAATGTTAATTTATTGCTTTTTCTGTTTCATGTTGTTCTTACTTCTTTAATGCACAAAATATTACAGATAAAATGCCTAGTCTGATCCAAGAGCTTCTCTTTCTTTTCTTCCAGGAGTGACCACTGTCCTACACTTGCTGGACATCGTTCTCATGAATAGGAGTCATTAAAGTATTTTCATACTTTCACTGCATTGCAATATTCATTAAAAAACAGTATTTTGTTTAAAGTTTACAAAAAAGATTTGTGTGTTTTTGAGTACTCTTTTGCAACTTAATATTTTAATCTTATTTCTGACATATAAATTATATATTAAAATCTAGTTTAATCATTTAAATGATGCATAGCATATCATTCTATGAATACTTTTCAGAAACCCATTCATTTAAGTGTATATTAAAGGTATAAAATGTATCTTAGTTTCAAATGCAAAAGATGAATATAATCTTAGAACTTGGTCCTATATGATGCCATGTAAAAAGGTCAATGGACTTCAAAATATGAAATGTTACATTTCTTAGCATATCATAATAAAACTAAATGAAATGAGGAGGAA
>NW_006977964.1:0-729 GCF_000164805.1 Carlito syrichta | reverse complement strand
ATGAGTCCACTAAGATAATAATTAACGATAAATGAAGTCATAAAGATGGGGCTCGCTCCAATCCTATAGAATTAGTTTCCATATCAGAAGAGACACCAAAGAGCTTGATCTCTCTCTCTCTCTCTCTCTCACCACCTCTCCCTCTCCCTCACACTCACCCCCACCCCCTCCAGTCTGTCCTTTTCTCTCTCTGCACACCAGCATCAAGGAGAGGTCATCTGCAGGCATAACAAGAAGGCAGCAATCTACAAACAGGAAGAGACCCCTCACTACAAATTAAATTTGTCAGGAATTTAATCATAAACATTGTCAGTTTATAATCAACTTGCTCCATAACTGTGAAAAAATAGATTTTTTTTCTTTAAGCCACCCAGTCAGTGGTATTTTGTTATGGTAGCCTAAATAGACTCAGACACCATATATTATATATTCATAAGGGCTCCTCCTACCTCCTTGTTCTTTCAAATATATTTCTTTATATGAGTTTCAACTTTCCAGCAGTAATATGGAGAGACATATTGCTTGGTGAGGTTTCAATATTAGTGAACAAATTTTAATCTTTTATTTTTAAAGAAAATCAGTGGTATTTCAGCTACTTCTAACAGGGACTTATCTATGTGAAGAAACAAAAATACCTTTATCCACTGTTCAAGCATTTCATGTTGTACATTTACATGGCAATTTACACATGTATTGGGTATTTCCCATTTGTCCCTTTATGGCTTTTTT
>NW_006977963.1:0-780 GCF_000164805.1 Carlito syrichta | reverse complement strand
TTGACATCATAATGGGAGTGACCTTGACTACTGAGCAATCTGAGATTTCAAGTACTGTGTGCAGTGCTCTGCCAAATGTGGTAGACATGGTGGTTTCATTCCCAAAAAGTGATGGAAACAATGTGTTCACACCTATCCAAAAACTTCTCCAGGGATTCGTGGCCATTCTAGAATCCACTGAATAAGGTAGCCTTTTTTTAAAAACAGGATATATTGAGAGGACCGAAAAGCTCCCAGTGGGAGGAGATCTGAGGGGGTTGCCCACGAGGTAGTCTGTTATTATTATGGTCACAGTGTCCTGTTGTAGCTTGGTTATAGTCCAACCAAAAAATATTTTAGCACTTTCTTTGATTAGAAATTTTTGGATGTTTTTAGTATTATTTAACAGCTATTTTGCACTTTTTCTCTCAGGATTTGAACATAGCTTGAGGTAAGTTCAAAGTTAACTTTCCAGAATTTTCAGTTATCTAAATTTTACACTAATGAGGAGCCCAAATACTTACTTCTTTGTAAATTTCCATGTTATTTTGGTTTATAAATATTGGGCCCCAAATTGTCTTTTTTGTGTGCCTGATTTTAAATGCTTGGTGATTAAATGTATCATATTAATCTGAGACTTTTTTGCACAGTTCAGCATTATGTCTTAACCACAGAAGTACTAACTGATTCAATGGAAATACACTTTGAAAAATATAAATTGGTTTAAATATAAGGGGAATGTGATTTTATACTTCCTTCAATTATGTACGGAAATTTTTTCTCTAAGGATTGCATTTCTTT
>NW_006977962.1:0-4761 GCF_000164805.1 Carlito syrichta | reverse complement strand
CCATCCATTCTAAAGATGTGTATTGAATATCAGAGGTGCTCAGCGCTAAAGCAGAGAGGTAGGGAAAGAAGACACATGGAAGAACAAGTCCAAATCCCTATCCACATTCGGTGGGGGGACACAGACTAAAATACAATGCCACCATTTAAGCAAAAGAATGGCAGTGTAGTGTGCCCAGTGAAGCCCAATTTTTTTCTGTTTAGGGGGCCCTCAGAAGGTTTCAAAAAGAGGTGAATGAATAAGAGTTTTTCAGGGTGAGAAGAGAGGGAAAGGCTTTTCAGGCAGGGAGGACGGCAGATGCAAAATCACAGACGTGGGCTGAACCCAGCATGCCTAAGGATGGCCAAGTAGTTCAGTGTGGGCACAGCATGGGTAGGTGGTCAGGAGGAGCAGAAGCAGAGCTGGAGAGGGATGCTGGGAATGGATTACGAGATCCTTATTGGCCAAAGAGAGGACCTTCACCTTCCTGTAGGCAGTGGTGGATAGGGCCTCAGAGTGGAGCTGATGGGCAAAGAAAGGCACTGGAGGGGAAAGAAGGCTTGCGAGAGACTGTGGGCAGAGATATCAATAGGCAGCCCCTACAAGAGGCCAGGGACAAGATGGCGAGGCCAAATGTGAGACACAGCAACGGGTTTGCAGGAGAAGGTAACTTTAAACTTGAAATTCTCCACCCTAAACATGTCTTTGCTCAGGAATATGTTTCCTTTTATGCTGTTTTATAACCTTCTTCAGGAGGTTATAAATACTATTTTTTCTGATGCCAATATCAATGATTAAATCACCCTAATTTGTATTGTCTGAACTAATCATGGGATGATTTATTTACCTGCTATGTTTACATGAAGTAGATAGCAACAATTAAGTTTATTTTAATGGTAGTTATTAGAAATACAGTAAATGGTAATAGATGCCAGAAGCAAATAAACATATTAGCAGGAAATGTTTAAATGATCCAAATAATCCTACGAGCCTGCATAGCAGGTGGCGATATCCTGTTTTTTAATTACATATCAGCAAGTGAACATAATAAATCCTCCTGTGTTATACATTTTGCTGGTAGCGACTTATACTCACATTATTCTGTTTGACCTCATTCCTGCTAATCACCATCCCGGTTTTAATAGCTGCTACAGTGAGTAAAACCATTAATGCAGTATTTCTTGTTGAAAGAGTGCCTGTCAGGCTATTGATAACAAATTAAAATTAATAAAGATCTATGTTGAATTTGAGGAAATAATAACTATGGCCCCCATGTGACAGCCGTGGCCTCTGGGGCGCTCTGTGAAGAATAATGTTTTTGGTGTACATGCATTGTCTTGAAAGGAATGCTAAAACTACCAAATCTTTGCCTGTATCCTTTCAGCCCTCATCACATGTAATTTATCCCTCAGAGAGTTATTTCCTGTTCTACACACCTTAGCTCTGTGGTATGATAATAGTATGTTTCCAAGGTTCTACAATTTTATTTACCTCAGTAAGAAACTTTACAAGACAATCACATACACATAGGAGTAGAGAAAACACAGTAATAAGTAAAGTTCTATATCGCATTTCTGCCTAAACATTTGTCTCCATTGCAAGGGTGATTAGATCATGTGTTCAAGAACCAGCGTTGATTTTGGTTGAAAAAAAAGCACTCTGCCTTTTGGCATCATTCTCTCCTTTCTTACAGAAAATGAGTCTAATAGAAGTGCATTTATCTTCTCAGTGATGCCAAAATGAGAATCCAAAAGCCTCCAAAAGATGAGACTAAATATGCTAAATACATGTGCTCCATGGTTTACGTATATTTCACGTCTACTTATAAATAGCACTTTCAATTAAAGGGGAAAAAAAGGATTCCACCAGGGAGGTGGGAGCCAAGGGGATGGCAAGGTACTTTCTGGAACTTTGAGGAAGGCCGGGTAGTGGCATCAGGGTCCGGAAACTGGCAGGGTGGTATTATCACAGTCCTGCAGAGATGGTGGCCGGCATCCCAGAATCAGAAGCTGTAATTTTGATGGGACCCAGGAGATGCACCCCAGAACCCAAGTTATCTGTTTCCCAAAAGAGGCAGTCTGTGAAGGTCAATGTGGAGGATCACATGGAAGTTGGCTCAGGGAGCACTCCCTGGGAAGAGGGAGCAGAATAAACCATGGCTCCCAGACTCCTGTAAATCTAGGGTAATCTCATAGTCACCACCACAGTCCATGAGATGAGGCATCATAGATCCCCGGCCCTACAAGAGGCAGGAGCTCGATGTCCAGACACACCTTTTCTCAGTCTCCCTTCTGTCCTCGGGAGAACCTGAATTTCTGGTGCATTTCCTGTCTCCAGTCCCAGTGTTCTAGAGGAATAAACAATAGTGGGGAGAGGTCCTGTCTTGGGGCTGTGGGGCCCTGGGACAATGAGCTGACACCTTGGAGACCCCTTCCCAGGTAGTAGTCCATCTTCTCTCTATCCAGCTCTGTGATCCTGACGTGGGACCACCTGCTGGGCTCCCAGACCATCCCCCAGATGTGGAGGTCTGTGTCCCCCAGTTCTGTGAGCCCAGGGCCATCTGGAAGTTCTGCCTATCACTCTCACTGTTCATTCTCACTGGGCATGCAAGCCACGGTACATGCTACCGTTTCCCTGAAAGGGAATCACTGTGGGTAGAAATCATCTGAGATTTAAATATTCATTAAAGGACGTGGACCTTTGCCTAATTTGGGTAGATTTGCTATTATTTTCCTTTTCTTCCACCAGCACAATCTGGGCCACTCCTTGGCCTCAGCATGACATCAGGCATTATGTCTAACTAAACAATACATTTTGGATTTAGAAGATAACACCAAGGATAAAGAGAATTTGGAATTTAGATAGTAAAGTAACATAGTCTTTTGCCATATTTCTAAGTCCTTGTCTCACTTCTGTAAAAGTTCATATAGGGGCTTAATGAGAAACTGACATTGTGTATTATAGCCTGATGCAAACTCAGAGTTGTCTACATTTCTGCCCAAATGTTTAATGATAATGTAATATGTTTTATGTATAGTGGTTGCGTATTCCCTCTGTCGAATAAAAAGTCATCCATTTAACAGGTGTGCAAAATGATGTTGTACATTCATTTCGGTCCTGAAATGTGGAATTGTTTTAATATAAGATTAAGAGGGTTGACACCTTGAATAATTGAGAGGAGGTTCTTTGCAATTCATAGGGTTGACATATATAAGTCAAATTTCTGTCTCCAAGTTGTAAAATAAAAACACAGAAAATGAGGAATTAATTCAATTAAACATTTTCTCACCCACGTTTTACCTTCCCTCACTGCTCTGGGGAATAATTTATGAAGTGTATATCACCAGAAGACTTATTTTTGCCATTATTTTTAACTTAATGAGTATACCTTGCACATCAGAGGGAAAGAGCAAAGATTAAATTTTACATTAACAGCACATTACAACATGGTGTGCAAATATCTATATGTAAATATAAAGCCCCTGGAAGATGTGTGTTATATTTTTAACCAGTTAACAATGACTGTGAAGTATTGTATAAGATATTCAGTGGTTTCATTTTTATATCTTTCTTGTAAATAGCACATAAAGTATGTAGATGGTGTCAAAATATGATTAAGCCATTAGCTTTATAGTTTTCATAGTTAAGAATGTGTTCAGCATGGTGCCTCTAATAACTCATTTCTAAAGGCAGTAGTCATTATGAAATATTTCTCGTTCAAGTGAACATTATTACATGACATAATGATTTTGCTTAAAATCAAGTTAAATGGGGAGTAAAATTAAACAATATTGCATGAATTATGTTTGACTAATTTTGTGTCACAGAATATTAGCCAAGCTTTCAGCATATGTGTTAATGACAAATAGTGCAAGCCCCAATATACTTCATATGTCTGTATAACCACCCTTAAGTCACTAGCTTTTTTCATTTTCTTTGCAGTTTTTGTAGCCAGTGGCTTTTCCTGATTATTTATGCTCATAAAAGTAGACACAAGTTGGAAATAAATTTTACATACATCGTGGGGACTTAATTTCAATAACAAAAGCAGGATGGGTTTTATAAGGAAACAAAACCAAATCATTTGACAATTTGAGAAATCCAAGGAGATAAGTGCTACCTCTAAATTAGGTATCATTACCACTTTTTTTTATATATATATATATATATATATATATATTTTTTTTTTTTTTTTTTTTTTTTTTTTTTGAGATGGAGTCTCACTCTGTCACCCAGACTGGAGTGCAGTGGCCGCTCCCGGCCACCGCAGCCTCGACCTGCTGGGCTCCGGCGATCCTTCCGCCTCAGCCTTCCAAGTAGCCGGAATTACAGGCATGTGCTACCACGCCCAGCTGATTTTTTTGATTTATTGTAGAGATGACGTCTTGCTGCCCAGGCGGGTCTCGAACCCGCGGGCTCAGGCAATCCACTCATCTCAGCCTCCCAAAGGCGCGGGATTACAGGCGGAGCCACCGAGCCCGGCTCATTACCACTTTTTAAAATGAAAGTAACTTGTCTCAAAAGGACTATTCAGTCAGGTGGAGGTAGGCCTTTCCAAATAAAATTTGGTGAGAAGACAAATGATCATCCACACAGCAGCCCACAGCAAACTGCTCCAAGAATAACAACATATTTAAGACATGATTACTAGGCTGACCTCTTTGGAATACGATGTCTGAGGTGACCCGAATTCATTATTGGAAAGCTGTCTATGATTTGGCCTGTGGGCCTCCCGGTCTCATCTGGAGTGCATGGGGGATGGTATTGCCCTGGCAAGGCTGA
>NW_006977961.1:0-5338 GCF_000164805.1 Carlito syrichta | reverse complement strand
CGATCTTAGGAAGACGCCGTATAATTTTTTTGGAGATTCAGAAAACATGTCAACAACATTCCTTATTCTTTCTTAGGAAAGTCAATGCATTTGTGTGTATATGAGCATTTCATTTCTCTAGTTCATTCTTCAAAAACCCAAATTCGTGTTTAGCCCTTAGCAATAAAACCTGAAGTTTTATTGGGATGGAGAACACGTGTAAACCAGATTCCCTATTCTTCTTTTGCAACAGACAGTGAAAATTCCTGAATATGAGGACTCCCATTATCCGGATTCCTACCCCCAAAACCTAAATGGTGGTTATCTCTTACCAAGACGGTCTTTAAGTTTTTGGGATGGAGGCCTCGTGTATCCAAGATTCCTTATTCTTCCATAGCAACAGGTCGTGTAGTGTTCTGTATATGAGGACTCCCATTACTGAAATTCCTGCTTCATTCTCAAAAAGACGCCAAGATATTTCCTGGTGACCTAGAATTCCAGTTGCTTGGGTATTCAGAGATAGACTACCATAAAGTTCTTGAGGAATTGGAACCCAAGATTCCTGGTCCCTTTTCAAAAGACACACTAAAAATGTGGTGACATAGAAGCCCAGATTGCTGATTAAATCTTACAAAGAGACTTTGCAAAATTAGACGATTGAGAACTCCAAGAACTGGATTCCCATTCCGTTCTCAGCAAGATGCCCTGAATTTCCCTGTCCATGTGGATACCAAAACTCTGTGTACAAAAATGCAGATGTCCAGATGTTTCCTAGGGTCATGGAATCCATGGATCCTGGTTGCACTTTAATAATTCGTACTAACTATTGTCAACTGCAAAACCCTCGGGCTCTCTTCAAACAAAGTACAAATGGAAATTTAAGGATTACCAAATTCATCTTAAGACCAATGTTATATCCAAATACGGCAATATGATACTTTTTTTCTGGGAAACTGGCCTTAATTCTTCTGAGGAACTTAAGGGATTTGTACTACCAGATACCCGATTACAACTCTCAAGAGGACCAGAAGGTTGCTAGAGTCCTGTAATTACTGATTCATAATACCCACAAGCCAAATATCTCTGAAACATGAGACGAGCTCGAAGCCTTGATTCTTGTTTATACCGCAGCAAGACGCCCTGAGAATTTTTCGGATTGTGAACTAGTGTATCATAGATTGCTTATTCTTCTTTACTGAGGGGCCGTGTAATGTCCTGTATATGAGGACCCCCTTTCCCCAGAATCCTGTTTGGAAACCCTGATTCTTGTTTTGCCAGTAGCAGCATGTCATGTAGATATTTTGACGGAGGAACCGTGTAAAAGAGGTTTCTTAGTTCTCTTTAGCTAGAGATCATATAGATTCTGCATATGAGGACTGCGATTACCTATATTCCAGCTTCTAAACCCTGATTCTTGTTTAGCCCACAGCAGACGGCCTGTTGATTTTAAGGACTGAGGACTGCTATAACACCGATTCTTTTTCACCCTTGGCAAGGGGCCATGTATTTTCCTGTATATTTGAACTCTCATTAGATACATCCTGCATCCAAACTCTGATAATTTTTAAAACTCTCCAAGATGCTCTGTACATTATTGGGATTGAGGACTCGTGTAACCCAGATTCCTTATTCTTCTTAGTCCAAAGTCATGTAGTTGCCTGTAAATAAGGACTCCATTTTCCAGATTCATACTTAAAAACACCATGATTCGTGTTTAGCCCATAGCAAGATGACCTTAAGCTTTTTTGGGATTGAGGGCCCGAGTAATGCAGATTCCTTATTCTTACTTAGCAATAGGCAGTGAAGTTTCCGTGGTGTGAGGACTCCCATTACCCGGATTCCTACTTCAAAAATCTGATTCGTGGTTACGACTTAGGAAGACGGCCTGTAGTTTTGTGGGATTGAGGACTCATATAAGGAAGATTCCTTATACTTTTTTAGCAATAAGACATGAAGTTTCCTGTATATGACGACCTCCATTACCCAGTTTCCTGCTTCACTCTGCAGGATACCGGTTCCTGGTGACCGAGAATTCCCGTTTTTTGGATATCAAGAGAAAGACGTCCATAATGTGCTTTGGGACCTGGAATCTAAGATTCCTGGTTCCCCTCACAAGACCTGCTCAAAATGTGTAATATTCCAAACCCAAAACCCCAATTCCTACCTTCCTACCCAAAATAATTTTCTGTACTTTGAGGTCACCTGAATCGAGGAATTTTGTACCAATATACCTTTGGATTCTGGGCAATATGATTATGGTCGTAGATGGTGACAGGTAACAACAGGATTTCTAGGGCAAAATCCTTGATTACAACTAACAAGAGGAGCCGAAAGATCCCGAGGATCTGTAATGACAGATTTAGCGTATCCACGGAGCAAGTAGCTCTGAAAATGTAGGGACCCAGAAGACCAGATTGCTGATTAAACTTTATCAAGAGGCCCTGTAGATTCCGGAAAATGATAACTCCTAGAGCCGGATTTTCTTTTAATTCTCAGTAAGATGGCCTGATTTTTGCTGTCGATTTGGATTCCAAATTCTGTATATCAAAAGAGAGATGCCCAGAATTGTCCTATGTTCGTGGATTTCATGATTCCTGGTTACCATTAAAAGAACGTAGTAAACATTTGGCAAGTGCAAACCCCTAGTCCCTTCTCAAAATAAAAAGAGACACGAATGAGGAATGATTACAGGGTTCACCTGAAGACCTGAGTTACATCCAATATGTCAAGAAGATGCATTTTGTCCTGGAATCTGCATTTAGTTGTTCTGAGGAACCTAACGGACTGGGAGTGCCCAATACCATTTACAACTTTTAAGAGGACCAGAATGTTGCTGGAGTCCTGAAATGAACGATTCATAATATCCGAATGCTAAATTGCTCTGAAACATATGGGGAGCTCGAAGATCTGTTTCTTGTTTGTCCCAGAGCAGACAAACTGGGAATTTTTTGGATTGAGGGCGCGTACAACAATGATTCTTTTTCGTACTTAGTTGGAGGCCACGTAGTGTCCTGTATGTGAGGACTCTCTTTCCCTTGTTTCCTGTTTTGAAACACTGATTCTTGTTAACCCTTAGTAAGAAGTCATGTAGATTTTTTGATAGAGGAACCGTGGAAAACAGATTTCTTCTCTTTTATTAGCAAGATGCCATGTAGTTTCCTGTATATGAGGATTGCCATTACCCACATTCATGCCTCGAGTCCCTTATTCTTCTTTAGCTGTCCACAAGATGCCATGTATATTTTCAGGACTGAGGACTCTTGTAACCCAGATTCCTTATTTTTAGCCACAGCCGTGCAGTTACATGTATATGAGTACTCCTGTTCACAGACACATGCGTCGAAAGCTTGATTCTTGTTTAGATCTTAGGAAGACGTCGTATAATTTTTTGGAGATTGAGAAAGCATGTCACCCACATCCCTTATTCTTTCTTAGGAAAAGTCAGTGTATTTTCTGTATATAAGCATTTCATCTCCTTTGTTTATGCTTCAAAAACCCAAATTCGTGTGTAGCCCTTAGTAAGAAACCCGGAAGTTTTATTGGGATGGAGGACACGTGTAAACCAGATTCCGTATTCTCTGTAAGCAATAGACAGTGCAGTTTCCTGTATATGAGGACTCCCACTATCCAGATTCCTAATCCCAAAACCTGAATGGTTTTTATCTCTTAGCAAGACGGACTGTAGGTTTTTGGGATGGAGGCCTTGTGTAACCAAGATTACTTATTCTTCTGTAGCAACAGGTCATGTAGTGTTCTATACATGAGGACTCCCATTACTGAAATTCCTGCTTCATTCTAAGCAAGACACCAAGATTTTTCCTGGTGACCTAGAATTCCAGTTGCTTGGATATCAAGAGAAAGTCTCCCATAAAGTTCTTGAGGAATTGGAACCCAAGATTCCTGGTCCCTTTTCAAAAGACACACTAAAAATATGGAGACATAGAAGCCGAGATTGCTGTTTAAACCTTACCAAGACACAATGTAGATTTAGGCGATTGAGAACTCCAAGAACCAGATTCCCTTTCCGTTTTCAGCAAGATGCCCTGAATTTTCCTGTCCATGTGGATTCCAAAACTCTGTGTACCAAAATGCAGATGCCCACATGTTTCCTAAGGACGTGGAATCCATGAATCCTGGTTAATATTTAATAATTCATACTAAATATTTAGCAACTGCTAAACCATCGAACCCTCTATAAATAAAGTACAAATGGAAATTTAAGGATTACCAAGTTCATCTTAAGACCAATGTTACATCCAAATACGGCAATATGATACTTTTTTCCGGGAATCTGTCCTTAATTGTCCAGAGGAACTTAAGGGATTTGTACTACCAGATACCGGTTATAACTCTCAGGAGGACAAGAACGTTACTGGAGTCCTGAAATGACTGATTCATAATACCCACAAGCCAAATACCTCTGAAATATGAGACGAGCTCGAAGTCTTGATTCTTGTTTATACCGCAGCTAGACACCCTAAAATTTTTCGGATGGTTGACTAGTGTATCACCGATTCCTTATTCTTCTTTACCGAGGAGACGTGTAATGTCCTGTGTATGAGGACTCGCTTTACCCAGAATCCTGTTTGGAAACCCTGATTCTTGTTTTGCCTTTAGCAATATGTCATGTAGATATTGTGAAGGAGGAACCGTTTAAAAGAGTTTTCTTAGTTCTCTTACTTAGAGATCATGTAGATTCTGCAAATGAGGACTGCTATTACCTATGTTCCAGCTTCTAAACCCTGATTCTTGCTTAGCCCACAGCACATGGCCTGTTGATTTTAAGGATTGAGGATTGCTATAACCCCGATTCTTTTTCACCCTTGGCAAGGGCTGTGTATTTTCCTGTATATTTGGACTCTCATTAGATACATCCTGCTTCGAAACTCTGATTCTTTTCAGAACTTTCCAAGATGCTCTGTAGATTTTTGGGTTTGAGGACGCGTGTAACCCAGATTCCTTATTCTTTCTTAACAAAAGCTCATGTAGTTGCCTGTAAATAAGGACTCCAAATTCCAGATTCATGCTCGAAAACACCATGATTCGTGTTTAGCCTATAGCAAGATGACCTTAAGCTTTTTTGGGATTGAGGATCCTAGAAACGCAGCTTCTTTATTCTTACTTAGCAATAGGCAGTGAAGTTTCCTTTATGCGAGGACTCCAATTACCCAGATTCCTACTTCAAAAACCTGATTCGTGGTTAAGACTTAGGAAGACGACCTGTAGTTTTGGGATTATGGATTCATATAAGGAAGATTCCTCATACTACCTTAGCAATATGATGTGTAGTTTCCTGTGTATGACGGCCTTCATTAACCAGCTTACCTCTTCACGCTGCAGGATGCCGAGAAAATTCTTG
>NW_006977960.1:0-6870 GCF_000164805.1 Carlito syrichta | reverse complement strand
CCACGCCAATATTATAGGTATAACTGATATCCTTATGGTCAGAGGCGATCTTCCAGATGGGCCTTTACAGACCTCAGCCATGTAGCTATAGATGTTGGCTCCCAACACAACCTGGTTAATATTTTGATTTTTATTGTAGAGACAAGGTCTCACTAAATGGCCCAAATGGTCTTGAACACCTCTGCTCAGGCAATCTTCTCGACATGGCCTCCCAAAGTGCTGGTAGGACAGGCGTCAGCCACCATGCCCAGCCCCCCCCCTTTTTTTAAAATGTCTTCTTTAACTGGGAGAGGTTGCTCAGGCCTGTCTTCCCAGCACTTTGGCAGGTGAGAGGATTGCCTGGGCCCAGGGATTCAAGACCAGATTGGGCATATTGATGAAACTTCTGCTCTACAATGAACTAAAAATCTAGGCTGGGCAGCATAGTGTATACCTGTATTTCCAGTTTCTTTGTAGGTTGAAACTTTTATTTCCAGCCACTAGGAAGTGTAAGACAATGTGATCTCCTGAGCCTAGAACCGAGGCTACAGTTGCCATGAGAATGCCACTGCACTCCTTCCTGACAACAGAATGAGATTGACTAAGAAAAAAAAAGTGTGTGTGTATATATATATATATATATATATATATATATATATATATATATATATATATATATATTATATATTATATTTATAATATAAATATATATAAATATAATATAAAAGATATATGCATATATATATATACATGAAAGAATTAGGACTCAATATTTTGAGATGAATTCCAGCCAAATCATTCTTTCTTTCTGTTTCAGAGTTGGGTTCTCACTCTGTTGCTCAGGTTGGAATGCAGTGGGGCGCTCAAGGCCACTGCAGCCTCAACCTACTGGACTCATGCCATTCATCCCCCTCGACCTCCAAGTAGCTGACACTACAGGTGTGTGCCACCCTACCCAGCTAAAATTTTGATTTTATTGTAGAGACAAGGTCTCATTGAATGCCCAAAGTGGTGGCGAACACATAGATTCAGGCAGTCCTCTCACCTTTCCCTCACAAAGTGCTGGGACGTCAGGAATGTGGCACTACGCCCAGCCATTTCTTTTTTATATTTTTAACATGTCCTCTTTAGCTGCATGAGGTAGCGCATGCTTGTCATCCCAGCATTTTGCTCACAGAGGCAAAATTATTGCCTGAGCCCAGGGCTTTGAGACCACTCTGGCCAACTAGGCAAGGCTTCTGCTGTACAATAAATAAAACAACTAGCCGGGCATGGTGGGGCATGCCAGTATATCCAGCTACCCGGAAGGCTAAAGCCTGTAGTTCCAGCTACTGGGAAGACCTAAGCAGAAGGATCACCAGAGCCAAGCAGACCAATGCTGCGGTGGCCATGAGTATGCCACTGCTCTCCAGCCTGGGCAACAGAGTGAGACTGTCTAAAATCAATTGAATTAAAGAATTAGGATTCATTTTTTAATGTAAATTACAGTCAAATTTTTCTTTATTCTTATGGGTCGGTTTCTCACTCTGTTACTCAGGCTGGAATGCAGTGGCATGCTCACGGCCAAGGCAGTCTTGACTTACTCAGCCCTGGTGATCCTTGCGCCTCACCCTCCAAGTGGCTGGAACTATAGGCATATGTCATCCTTCCCGGCTAATGTTTTGATCTTTATTATAGAGACAAGATCTCACCAAATTGCCCAAACTGGTCTTGAACACAGGGACTCAAGCAATCCACTCATCCTGGCCTCCGAAAGTGCTAGGATGACTGGCATGAGCCACCACTTCCAGGCATTTTTAAAAATTTTTATTGTTAAAATATCCACTTTAGCTGGGTGAGGTGGTTAATGCCTGTCATCCCAGCACTTTGGCAGACAGAAGTTAGAGGATTGCCTGAGCCCAGGGCATCAAGTCCAGTCTGGGCAACTGGGAAAAATTTCTGCTCTACAATAAATAAAACAACTAGCTTGGTGACGTGGTGCATGCCAGAATTTCCATCTATTTGGAGGCTAAAGCCTGTAGTTCCAGCTAATGGGAAGACTGAGGCAGAAGGATCTCCTGTCCCATAACCTAGGCTGTGGTGGCCATGAGTACATCACTGCACTCCAGCCTGGGCAACAGAATGTGACTGGCAAGAAAAAAAAAATTAAAGAATTAAGGTTCAATTATTTGATGTAATTCCAGGCAAATCTTTCTTTGTCTGTATTGGGTTCCCTTGTGTTGCTATGTCTGGATAAAATGGCACGCTCAGGCCACCACAGCCTTGACCTACTGGGCTCCAGCGATACTTCCACCTCACCATCCATGAAGCCAGACATACAGATGTGAGCCAACTAGCCTGATAAATATTTTTATTTTTATTGTAGAAATGAGGTCTTACCAAATTGCCCAAACTGCTCCTGTATAACTGGGAGGCCAAGCATGGACTCATGCTTGGCCTCCCAAACTGCTGGGATGACAGGCATGAGCCTCCACGCCTGGTCCTATTTTTCTCAATTTTTATGGCCACCTTAGTTGGGTGAGGTGGCTCATGCCTGTCATCTCAGGACATTCACAGGCAGAGACAAGTGGGTTGCCTTGACCTACTGGGCTCAGGTGATACTTCCAACTCATCATCGATGTAGCTGGACATACAGGTGTGAACCAACCTGCCTGACAAATATTTTGATTTGTAGAGATGAGGTCCCACCAAATTGCCCAAACTGTTCCCGTACAACTGGAATCATGCAGTGCTCTCTCTTGGCCTCCCAAACTTCTGGGATGACAGGCATGAGCCTCCATGCCCGGTTCTGTTTTTCTCAATTTTTTTTATGACCACCTTAGTTGGGTGAGGTGGCTCATGCCTGCTATCTCAGGACATCAGCAGGCAGAGACAAGAGGCGTGCCTGAGTTCCGGGCTTTGAGACCAGCCTGGGAAATGAGGCAAGACCTCTGCTCTACAATAAATAGAACAGTTAGCCAGGCATGGTAGTGCATGCCTGTATTTCCTCATTTGTAGGCTGAGGCCTGTAGTTCCAGCTGCTGGGAAGACTGAGACAGAAGGATCGCCTGAGTCAAGCATACCGAGGCTCTGGTGGCCATGAGCAAGCCAGAGTGAGACTGGCTAAAAAAAAAAAAAAAGAATTAGGTTTCAATTTTTTGATATAAATTTCAGCCAAACCTTTCATTCTTTCTTTTTTTCTGAATTGTGTCCTCACTCTGTTTCCGAAGCTGGAATGCACTGGCACACTCAAAGCCACCACAGTTTCAACCTACTTCACTTAGGCAAATCTTCCGCCTCACACTCCAATTAGCTGGAATGACAGGTGTTTGCCACTCAGTCTGGCTAATATTTTGATTTTTCTTGTAGAGACGAGGTCTCACGAAATGACCCAAACTGGTCTTGAACACCTCTACTCAGGCAATCCTCTCGACATGGCCTCCCAAAGTGCAGGAATGACAGGCGTCAGCCACCATGACCGGCCCCCCTTTTTAAAAAAAATCTCTTGTTTAAATGGGTGAGGTTGCTCAGGGCTGTCATCCCAGCACTTTGGCAGGCAAGAGGATTGCCTGGGCCCAGGGATTCGAGACCAGATTGGGCATATTGACAAGACTTCTGCTCTACAATGAATTAAAAAACTAGGTGGGCAAGGTAGTGTATGCCTGTATTTTCAGCTTCTTTGTAGGCTAAACCTTTATTTCCATATACTGGGAATTCTGAGACAGTAGGATCTCCTGATCCTAGAACCGAGGCTACAGTGGCCATGAGCATGCCATTGTACTCCATGCTGGGCAAAAGAGTGAGACTGACTAAAAGTATATATATATTAAAAATCAGGACTCAATTTTCTGATGTTAATTCCAGCCAAATATTTCTTTCTTTCTATTTCAGAGTCCGGTTCTCACTCTGTTGCTCAGGCTGGAATACAGTGGGGAACTGAAGGACACCGCAGCCTTGACCTACTGGGCTCATACCATCCATCCCCTCAACCTCCAAGTTGCTGGAACTACAGGCATGTGCCACCCTGCCCAGCTAATGTTTTGATTTTCATTGTAGAGACAAGGTCTCACCGAATTGCCCAAACTTGTCAAAAACACATGGACTCAGGCAGTCCTCATACCTTTCCCTCACAAAGTGTTGGGATGTCAGGAATGTGGCACTACTTCCAGCCCTTTATTATTATTATTATTATTATTATTAACATGTCCTCTTTTGCTGCGTGAGGTTGCGCATGACTGTCCTCCCAGCATTTTGCTCGCAGAGGCGAAATTATTGCTTGAACCCAGGGCTTTGAGACCAGCCTGGCCAACTAGGCAAGGCTTCTGCTGTACAATAAATAAAACAACTAGCCGGGCATGGTGGGGCATGCCAGTATTTCCAGATACCCTGTAGGATAAAGGCTGTAGTTCCAGCTACTGTGAAGACCTAGGGAGAAGGATCACCAGAGCCAAGCAGACTGACACTGTGGTGGCCATGAGTATGCCACTGCTCTCCGGTCTCGGCAACAGAGTGAGACTGTCTAAAAACAATTGAATTAAAGAATTAGGATTCAAGTTTTTGATGTAAATTACAGTCAAATTTTTCTTTCTTTTATTTTTATGGGTCAGTTTCTCACTCTGTTGCTCAGGCTGGAATGCAGTGGCATGCTCACGGCCAAGGTAGCTTTGGCCTACTCAGCCCCAGTGATCCTTGTGCTCACCCTCCAAGTGACTGGAACTTAGGCATATGTCATCCTTCCTGGCTAATGTTTTGATTTTTATTATAGAGACGAGAGCTCACCAAATTGCTCAAACTGGTCTTGAACACAGGGACTCAAGCAATCCACTCATCCTGGCCTCCCAAAGTACTGGGATGACTGGCATGAGCCACCACTTCAAGGCATTTAAAAAAAATTTTTATTGTTAAAATATCCACTTTAGCTGGGTGAGGTGGCTAATGCCTGCCATCCCAGCACTTTGACAGACAGATGTTAGAGGATTGCCTGAGCCCAGGGCATCAAGTCCAGTCTGGGCAACTGAGAAAAATTTCTGCTCTACAATAAATAAAACAACTAGCTTGGTAACATGGTACATGCCAGAATTTCCATCTATTTGGAGGCTAAAGCCTATAGTTCCAGCTAGTGGGAAGACTGAGGCAGAAGGATCTCCTGAGCCATAACCTAGGCTATGGTGGCCATGAGCATGTCACCGGACTCCAGCCTGGGCAACAGAGTGAGTCTGGCAAAAAAAATAAATAAATAAATAAAGAATTAAGTTTCAATTATTTGATGTAATTCCAGGCAAATGTTTCTTTGTCTGTGTCGGTTCCCTTGTGTTACTCAGTCTGGAATGAAATGGCATGCTCAAGGCCACAACAGTCGTGACCTACTGGCCTTCAGCGATACTTCCACCTCACCATCCATTTAGCTGACATACAGGTGTGAGCCAACTAGCCTGAAAAATATTTTGATTTTTATTGTAGAGATGAGGTCTTACCAAAATGCCCAAGCTGCTCCTGTGCAACTGGACTCACACAATGCTCTCTGTTGCACTCCCAAACTGCTGGGATGACAGGAATGAGCCTTCACGTCCGGTCCTATTTTTCTCCATTTTTTTATGACCACCTTAGTTGGGTGAGGTGGCTCATGCCTGTCATCTCAGGACATCAGCAGGCAGAGACAAGAGGGTTGCCTGAGTTCCGAGCTTCGAGACCAACCTGAGAAATGAAGCAAGACCTCTGCTCTACAATAAATAGGACAGTCAGCCGGGCATGATGGTGCATGCCTGTATTTCCAGCTCATTTGTAGGCTGAGGCCTGTAGTTCCAGCTGCTGGGAAGACTGATACAGAAGGATCACCTGAGCCAAGCATACCAAGGCTCTGGTGGCCATGAGCATGTCATTGCTCTCCATCCTGGACAACAGAGTGAGACTGGCTAAAAAAAAAAATTAAAGAATTAGGTTTCAATTTTTTGATATAAATTTCAGCCAAACCTTTCATTCTTTCTTTTTTTTCTGAATTGTGTTCTCACTGTTTCCAAAGCTGGAATGCACTGGCACACTCAAAGCCACCACAGTCTCAACCTACTTCACTTAGGCAAAACTTCCGCCTCACACTCCAGTTAGCTGGACCAACAGGTGTGCACCACTCAGTCTGGCTAATATTTTGATTTTTCTTGTAGAGACGAGGTCTCATGAAATGGCCCAAACTGGTCTTGAACACCTCTACTCAGGCAATCCTCTCGACATGGCCTCCCAAAGTGCAGGGATGACAGGTGTCAGCCACTATGACTGGCTCCCCTTTTTAAAATATCTCTTGTTTAAATGAATGAGGTTGCTCAGGCCTGTCATCCCAAAACTTTGGCGGCCAGAGAATTGCCTGGGCCCAGGAATTGGAGACCAGTTTGGACATATTGATGAGACTTCTGCTCTACAATGAATTAAAAAACTAGGCGGGCAAGGTAGTGTATGCCTGTATTTCCAGCTTCTTTGTAGGCTAAACCTTTATTTACAGCTACTGGGAAGTCTGAGGCAGTAGGATCTCCTGAGCCTAGAACCGAGGGTATAGTGGCCATGAGCATGCCCTTGCACTCCATGCTGGGCAAAATAGTGAGACTGACTAAAAGTATATATATATATTAAAAATCAGGACTCAATTTCCTGATGTTAATTCCAGTCAAATCATTCTTTCTTTCTGTTTCAGAGTCGGGTTCTCTCTCTGTTGCTTAGGCTGGAATGCAGTTTGGTGCTCAAGGCCCCCACAGCCTCGACCAATGGGCTCATGCCATCCAATTTCTTGACTTCCAAGTAGCTGGAACTACAAGCATGTGCCACCCTGCCTGGCTAATATGTTGATTTTTATTGTAGAGATGAGGTCTCAACGAGTTGCCCAAAGTGGTCACGAACACATGGACTCAAGCCGTCCTCTCACCTTTG
>NW_006977959.1:0-589 GCF_000164805.1 Carlito syrichta | reverse complement strand
AGCTACACTCCATTTCATGATCATAAACATAGTAGATGAAAACACTTGAATTTAGATAACTGCAAATTGCTATATGAATCTTCATTTCCTACTAGTTCAATAATCTCTCTATTCAGAACACCAAGATAGTTGATAATTCTGGAGGAAGTGGGCATTAAATTAAAGCAGGAGGGAAGAGGGTTAGACAATAAGGAGGTGTCTCTGGCTTCCTAGGTGGAGAGGTAACTTCCTCCAGGGCAAGTTCAAACCCATGACTCTGGGTTGCTTTGTGAGGACAGGAAATGTCCTGGATCACACAGCACTATTTTTGCAAGGTTCCCACTCAGGTATGAGAGCACTCCCCACCACTTTAAAGAAAATTGCAGCCCCCCTTGCTGTTTCCCACCTCTGTTTTGCTCTCCTTAGCGTTTCACATAATCTGATCATACATCATAATTTACTAATTCACTTTTTTAAGGCCTGCCCACCTCCCGCCTGTTCACCAGCATACGAATTCCATGAGGGCAGGGATTTAGTCTGTTTTACTCACTGCTGTTTCCCCAGTGTCTAGGACGGTGCCTGGTACATAGAAGGGGTTCATTGATATTCC
>NW_006977958.1:0-685 GCF_000164805.1 Carlito syrichta | reverse complement strand
GGTGTGGCAGCTCACGCCTGTAGTTCCAGCTACTTGGAAGGCGGAGGCGGAAGGATCGCTGGAGCCCAGCAGGTTGAGGCTGCAGTGGCCGGGAGCGGCCAATGCACTCCAGTCTGGGTGACAAAGAGAAACTCCAACTCAAAAAAAAAAGAAAAGAAAAAAAAGAAAGAAAACGTCACACTAATTTCCATAGTGGTTGAACTAGATTGTATTTTCACCAACAGTGTAGAAGCATTTCCTTTTCTCCACACCTATGCTAGCATCTGTTGTTTTTTTTATTTACTGATAATGGAAATCTTTACTGAAGTTATGTTGTATTTCAAATGTGGTTTTGATTTGCATCTCTCTGATGACTAGTGAGGCTGAGCATTTTTTATTCAATCTGTTGGCTGATTGTATGTCTTCTTTTGAGAAACTTTGCCCAATTTTTAATAGGGCTGTTTATTTCCTTTCAGTTCATTTGAGTTCACTGTAAATCTTGATGTTAGACCTTGTCAGATACACAATTAATAAATATTTTTTTCTCATTCTGTGGCTTGTCTCCCCATTCTCTTGATGGTTTACTTTGCTGTGTATAAGGTTTGCAGTTTGATGAGGTTCCACTTGTCTATCATAGCTTTTATGGCATTCACTTTTGAGGACTTGAAACAAAAATTGGTTGCCTACTACAATGTACATAAATGTG
>NW_006977957.1:0-763 GCF_000164805.1 Carlito syrichta | reverse complement strand
ATCATGTCGTCTGCAAAGAGAGATAACTTGGCTTCCTCTTTTTCCTATTTGGATACGCTGATTGCCTTCTCTTCTCTGATTGCTCGAGCCCAGGACTTCCAATACTGTGTTGAACAGGAGGGGTGAGAGTGGGCATCCTTGTCGTGTTCCGGTTTTCAGGGGAAATGGTTCTAATTTTTGTCCATTTAGGAGTATGCTGGCTGTGGGTTTCTCATAGATGGCTTTTACTATTTTGAGGTATGTTCCCCATATGCCTAGATGTTCAAGGGTTTTTATCAAGAAGCGGTGCTGGATTTTATCAAAAACTTTTTCTGCATCTAATGATATAATCATGTGGTTTTTGTTTTGATACCTGTTGATGTATTTAATAACATTTATGGTTTTACGAATGTTGAACCAGCCTTGCATCCCAGGAATGAAGCCTACTTGGTCATGATTGATGATTTTTGAGATGTATTGCTGAATCCGGTTTGTTAGGATCTTGTTGAGAATTTTAGCATCTATGTTCAACAAAGATATTGGCCTGTAGTTCTCTTTCTTTGCTGGATCTTTACCTGGCTTGGGTATCAATGTGATGTTGGCTTCGTAAAATGATTTGGGGAGTGTTCCATCTTTTTCAATCGCCTGGAATACCTTCAGTAGGATTGGTATCAGCTCCTCCTTAAATGTCTTGTAGAATTCTGCTGGAAAGCCATCTGGTCCAGGGCTTTTTTTTGTAGGAAGTTTTCTTATTACGTAGTCGATTTCCTTGATTGTTATTGGG
>NW_006977956.1:0-679 GCF_000164805.1 Carlito syrichta | reverse complement strand
CCAGTATCTGGCCCATTGTATAACTTCCTGAATGTGGTGAGATTTGTTACTCAGTGCCTGGTGACCAGGCCAGGCCCTCAGGATCTCCAAGACATTCACAGGTGGTCAACAAGGAAGTCATGGCAGTCATGTCTACCTGACATCTCCAGGGGAAAGAATTTAAACTGGGCCTCAGGGTCTACGTGGCCACACTCATCTTGGAGTGCTGGCCCACTTCCTATCTGTGGAAAGTGAAACACTCTTAAATAAATCTTTTCTTCCTTCTTCTCTGTGTGTTGCATATCTTTGCATTACTCAGATCTCTGGCTGCCAGCACACACCTCTGGCATGTTGGCTCTGGCTGTGCTGTGCCCATCCATCCATCCACCCTCACCCTCTGTAGCCTAACATTTTCTATTGAAATCCACATTCTAATGCTCACAGTATGCTCTGAAGAAGGAAGGCAGAAGTTAAAAGGGAACAATCAAGATTTTAGTCAAGCAAGTTTTCCCTTCCTAGACAGCTACTTGCATGACATCTAGTTTATGACACCCCATCAATCATCCACATCTATGTTTTTGATTTCTTGCTTTAACCCCCAATCATTCTATTAAGGTATAATCAAAGACATCCTCTACTTGAGAGATTAAAGCAGGAGGATCTCAAATTCAAGACCAATGTGTGCAACATGGCAAGACCT
>NW_006977955.1:0-790 GCF_000164805.1 Carlito syrichta | reverse complement strand
GAAGGGCTCATGGTGTTGAGGAGATGCATTTAAGATTCTCAAATCAAAATCCTCTCAAAGCTCAAAAACTGAATGAGGGGCATTTTCTTTAACCAGTGCTCTGTCTCATGAAAATACAATCCTTCTGCTAAGACTACTCACTGATGGAATAAGCCTGAAATCTGTTCCTGTTAGATTCCTTCCACCTCAAACCCTTACCCTCAGACATCCAGTAGGATGCAGGCATCATCCTGTCATTAGTCAATATGCCTATAAAATCAGGGTGGCTGCTTGATTTCTAGAATTATTGTTTTTTAAGTTTCTTTCTTTGCTGGATTCAGTCTGCTGGATCTCATCTTTCTACAAGGCAATGGTTTCTTCAATGATTTCTATCTGAACATGTACTGTTATTTGGATACCATGAGTTATCAGTGTATCTCAAACATTAGTGTATATCCAAACAACATGAAAATTATTTTTGATAAAATGCAGATTATGATCCCATAAGACTTGGGGCAGGGGTAAAGCAAGGCTGAGATTCTGCATCTCTAGAGATGTGCTCAGTTAATGAGTGTTCTTCCTGTTCATGGTCCAGACAAATAAATATAACATATTAGATTCCCTAATTGCTCTCTCCAGCTTAAATGTCTACTACTTATTTCAAATGCCTCAATTTTCCCAACATCTTGGAAGTTAGGAGCTGAGAACTTGACCTAGTGACAACAGATCACAGGTATTCATGAATGCACTGCTTTGTCTCATTGTTCCAAGATGCCTACTATATCTGGCAGGAATTAGCATTGCTATTGCT
>NW_006977954.1:0-4287 GCF_000164805.1 Carlito syrichta | reverse complement strand
TGTGCTCCAGCGATACATCCCCTTCAGCCTTCCTAGTAGCAAAATTACAGGCGAGCACTACCACGCTCTGTTCATTTTGGGTTTATTGTAGAGATGAGGTCTCTCCAAGTTCCCCAGGTTGGTCATAAATCTGTGGGCTCAGACAATCCACTCACCTCAGACTCCCAAAGGTGCGGGATTACAGACTGTGCCACCAAGCCCAAGGTGAAATCTCTTACTGGCTGAGACAAAGAAGCCCTGGTTTTAGTGTATGTCAAATGATTTAGGTTTCTATTAGGAAGGAACATTGAGGTTCCCCTGAGAGAAAGTCATTTTGTAAGGACACATCTGTGACCGGAGAGTACCATATGAATGTCACCCAATAAGTCACTGAAGTGTTTAATTTAAAATCTTTTGCAATTTTATGGCTCCCTTATTATTCTTGGCTTATAGATTTATACCACAGAGAGGTTTGGAGAGGATGTCCCATCCAGGAACCCTTAACAGACCCACTTCACTCTAAGTGGTTTAGCATCAAGAGGCTCACGCTAAACAAAAAGGTGTACCCTGAGAAAGCCACCCAAACAGGTACCTATTGCTTAATTTACAAATATTTTGGTATTTATGCCTCTCTTAAGATTGTTGCTTAAGCTTTGTGCCACAGTGATCTAAGGGCATAACTTGTAGCAGTTTTCTTCTTTAAATTTTAATGAGACTGGGCTTTAAGTTCTCGAATATGATGTCTCTGTGAATCCTCCATGTTAAGTTTTCTTTTCTGGGTATGTTATAACTTTAGAATCATGGTGTACATGTGAGGATTACTTACACAGTGTTCTGGCAGGAAGGCAAGATTTTTCCCTCTGAACAGCCCACCCAATCACAGAAATGATCATGGTATCCAGGGGGTAGTTTTGTGTCCATATGTCTCTTTCTCCCTCTCTGCTTAAATCAGTTCTCAGTCTCTTTTATCTCCATTCTTTTGCCCAGTGTTTAGGACACACTTGTGAGTGAGAACATGTAGTATTTTGTTTTGTTTGTTTCTGTAACAATTCATTTAAAATGAGGTCTCCAGCTGCATAGATATTGTTGAATATGACATAATTTTGATCTTCTTTTACATTGAGGGTCTAGTATTCCATCAAGAATATATACCGCTTTTTAAAATTGAGTTGTGTTCCCGTTCAGTCCCCAAGCTGGAGTGCCCTGGCACACTCAGGGCCATCTCAGCATCAACCGCCTGGACTCCGGTGACACTTCTGCCTCAGCCTTCCAAGTAGCCAGTGCTACAGGCACACCCTACCACACTCAGCTAATTTCTAATTTATTTTGGAGTTGAACTGTCACCACATGCTTGGGCTGATCTCAAACCTGCAAGCACAGGCAATCCAACTCCCTTGTCCTTCCAAAGTGCTGGGATTACAGGATGACACACTGAGCCCTGTCCCACATGTTCTTTATTCAGTCTACCAAAGATATGCTGGGGGTTCGGTTCCATGATTTTGTTATCGTGAAGTGTGTTAGGTTCATTTTCTTACCGAAAGGCATGGTCACTTGATGAAAAGCACGTATATGCCAAGATGTTTCTGGTTCATTCACAAAACTTAAGCATTGCGAGATATCACGTAGTTCAATGTGGCTAACCTCTATCCACTCTGAGGTGAATTTAAAGCAGCTGGCCATAGAATGCAAGAATAGGTGAATTATTTTGGTGTATTTTATAATATTACCTCCATAAGACCCTAAATGCTCAAATCCTGCCAGATTAAAATGGTAAGAATGAAAATACAAACTCAATGCAGGACTCAGTTAATAACCTGATTTCCGTTATTTTTGGCACCTTTCTGGTACATCTGGATAAAGGACCATCAACACTCATTGCATACCTTTCACCATGATGAGCCATGAAATTACTGACTGGCTACTTAGTTGAGACATCAAATTACTGACTGGCTACTATCTCAGTCAAAGCACCCTACTTGATCCAAAATCACCAATTATCTGGGTACTGATATTTTTTCTGTATTCTCCTAGGCTGCATGAAGGATGTGGAGGAAAACACCTGCGAATCAGAAGGACTTTCTGTCCGGGTAAGACCACCTTTCATTTTCATGAGGCAAATGTAATTTGTCTGAATTTCGGTCCTTATCAACCAAATTTGGATATAATATTCAACAAGTAATTATGTATGACACATATAAATATCTTACTGCCGTGGTACTGAGCGGCCCTTTCTTAGTGACACATAGTTTGACACAGTTAGACATTTTTCAATGATAGCATTCACTATAATTTTTCATATGCAGGCATTTGCTTTAGCATCTATTTTATCCATGAATTAGGAATTGTAAAGTTTTCATCTAAATCTCTGGTAAAGGGAAATTGTGTAGAAAATGTTTATCTTTTTCACAACTTTAATCTCTTCTTAATTTTAGGGTCTTTTAATTTTGACTCAGCCAAGGGTCTTTTAAGTTATCAATAAAAAATATTAGATATCTGTGCATTGCACGGCATAATCTAATCTTTACACTGTGTTCTTTTACATAATTACAGATGCGACTCTTGGCAGAGGAACCAGGTATGTACCCTGAAATTTCTTACAAGCTGAGAAAAAGAAGCAGCTGGTTCTCGTGTGCAGAAGCTGCTCTAGGTTTCTATTCAGAAGGAAAATTGGGAGTCCCGTGGCAGAAAATCCTTTTGTAGGGACACATCTGTGACCAGACTGTACAGTATGAATGACACCAAATAAGTCCCTGAAGTGCTTATTTGAAATTATTTTTACATTTTAAGGCTATCTCACACTTGTTAGCTTATAATTTTATATCACAATGCTTTGTGGACAGGATATTCTGTGAAGGAATCCTTGAAGTTTCCACTTCACTCTCTGAGGTCGAAAATAAGAGGCTCATGAGAAACTACAAGGTGTGCCCTATGAATGCCACCCAAAGAGGCACCTATTGATTAATTCGCAAACATTTTGCTATATTTGGCTCTCTTAAGATGGTTGCTTACAGCTATGTGTCACAGTGATCAGAGGGAATAACTTGCAGTGTTCTTTCTTGGAAAATTAATGTGACTGGGATTTAAGGTCTCAAATCTGAACTCTTTGCGAATCCTACATGTTGAGTTTTCTTTTCTTGGTCCTTTTTTAACTTTAGAATCATGGGGTACATGAGTAGAGTACTTACAAAGCTTTCTTGCAAGAAGGCAATATTTGTTCTTCTGAAGAGCCCCCTAACGACAGAAGAGATCATGATATCCAATAGGTAGTTTGTATCCCTTTCCTCCCTTTCACCCTCTCTGCTTAAATCAGTTCCCAGTGTCTGTTGTCCCCATTCTTGTGCCCAGTGTTTAGGACACCCTTGTGAGTGACAACACGTAGTTTTAAATTTTTTGTTCTGTAACAATTCATTTAAAATGAGGGTCTCCAGCTGCATAAACATTGTTGAAAATGACAACATTTTGATCTTCTTCAATGAGGGTCTAGTATTTCATCATGCGTATGTATCACATTTTTTTTGAGTTGCGGTCACACTTGGTCCTCCAGGCCTGACTGCAGTGACACATTCACAGCCATCCCAGAATTGATTGTTTGGGCTCCGGTGATACTTCTGCCTCAGCCTTCCAATTAGCTAGTGCTACAGGTGCACGCTACCACAACTGGCTAATTTCTTACATATTTTGGAGGTGAGGTCTCACCAAGTTCCCTGGGCTGGTCTCAAACCTGCAAACTCAGAGAATCCCCTTCCCTTGGCCTCCCAAAGTGCTGGGATTTCAGGGTGAGCCACTGATCCCCGTCTCACATACTCTTTATTCATACTACCAAAGATGTGCTTGTGTGTCGGTTACATGGTTACGCTATAGTGAATAACGATATGTTGGTTTGCTCACAGAATGCCACGGTCACTTTTTGTAAAAGCATAGGGATGTCCAGATGTTTCTGCTCCAATCACAGATTCGAACTATTGTGAGACATCATGTAGTTCAATGTGGCTACGCTCTATCTACTCTGAGGTGATTTTTTTAAGCAGCTGGCCAAAGCATATAATAATTGGAGACATATTTTAGTGGATTGTATAGTGTTATCTACATAAGCCCCCAAATACTCAAATCCTGCCAGATTAAAGTGATAAGAATGAAAATACAAACACAATGCTGGACTAGGTTAATAGCCTGGAATCCGTTGTTTTGGGGGCCTTTCTGATACATCTGGATGAAGGACAATCAACACTCATTCCATATCTTTCACCAGGATGAACACTCAAGTTTTTGACTAGTTACTATATCCTGAATAGCCACCAGCCTATTGGA
>NW_006977953.1:0-675 GCF_000164805.1 Carlito syrichta | reverse complement strand
GGTCTCACCCCATATCCTGGGCTGATGACAAACCCGCAGACTCAGGCCAGCCACTCACCTTGGGCTCTGAAGGGCCAGGACTGCCAGGTTGAGCCCCTGACACTAATCTGTGGCTATTGTGGTGGTGGTTGTTATCATTATGCTAAGTTGGATTCCCACTCTGTCACCCAGGCCAGAGCACAGTGCCTGCTTTTGACCACCATGGCCTCCACTGTCTGGGATCTGGCATTCCTCCTGCCAAGGCCTTCTGAGTGGCCAAAATGACAGTTGTGCGCTACCACGCTCAGCTCATATTTTTGGCTTCTTGTAGAGACGAGGTCTTGTCGTGGTGCCTGAGCTGGTCTCAGACATGGGGGCTCAGGTCATCCTTTCGCCTCAGCATCCGGGTGCACAGGATGACAGAAATAAGACCCCACACCCATCCTCCACAACCCTCTTGGGCCCTCACCGTAAGGCCAGCTCCCTTCTTATGATCTGGGACCCCAGAAAGGGCAGCCAGACTCACCCACTGAGACCTCCACAGGGGGAGCGCCTAGTGCAGGGACATGTCTCCACGGGTGTGCCCACCCCTCTGCCTGCCTCATTACCCATGGTGGACCTGCACACTCCTCCCAGGAGCCAAGTCCCGTAAGGAAGTGCATGACTCTCAAACATTTGAGGGGGCGGGGATGCCTG
>NW_006977952.1:0-733 GCF_000164805.1 Carlito syrichta | reverse complement strand
CCTGACTTACTACCTGATGTAACTAGCTAACTGGCTAGATAACTGACTTAACTAGCTGATTAGGTAGTGGGCTGTATAGCTGGCTAGTCAATTGACTTAACTAACTAGCTCCCTGGTTGGTTAGACGACTAGACAGCTGTATTAACTAGTTAGATACCTGGTTGTCTAGCTGGCTAGGCAGCCATCAAGCTAGCTAGTGGGCTGACCAACTGGATAACTAGCCAGCTTAAATAGCCAGCCAGATGGCTAGCTAGATAGCCAACTCACCTAACTCATAGACTTAACTAGCTAACCAGCCAGCTAGACAGCAGATTAATTAGCTAGCTACACTCCTAGCAAAGTGGCTAGCTAGCTGACTTAAATAACTGACTTAACCTGCTAGTCAGCAGGCTATCCAGCTGACTTAATTAGCTAGCTACCTAGCTACCCAGATGGCTAGCGACCTGAATTAATTAGCTAGCTACCTAGCTACCCAGATGGCTAGCGACCTGAATTAACTAGTTGATTTAACCAGCTAAACAGCTGGCTAGCCAGCTGACTCAACTACATGATTTAACTCGTTAGACAGCTGGCTACCCAGCAGACTTAACTAGCTGACATCAGTAGATAGCCAGCTGGCTAGCCAATTGACCTAATTAGCCAGCTGATTTAACTAGCTAGTTTCCCCGCTTTGCAGCTGACTAGACAGCTGACTTAACTAAATGACTTAACTAGCTAGCTACCTAGCTAGAGA
>NW_006977951.1:0-523 GCF_000164805.1 Carlito syrichta | reverse complement strand
TTTTTCTTTGAATTGGAGTCTCACTTCATTGCCCAAGCTGGGTGGCTGTGCATCGCTCCTGGCCACCGCTGCCTCAGCACACCAGGCTATGGTGAGCCTTACTACTACCTTACATGGAGCTGGAAAGACAGGCAGGTGCCACCATGTCCGGCTCATTTGGGATGGTCGGTAGAGACCAGGTCTTGCCATGATGCACGGTCGGGTCTTGGCCTATGGGCTCAGGCCAGCCGATGGCCTCATCCTCACAAAGCACTGGGATGATGAGGCTGAAACCCCGAGCCCGGTCTTGATCTTTCATTGAAAATGAACCAGAATATCTGGCATGGCAGCCCATCCCTTTAATCCCAGCGTTCTGTGAGTCTGAGGTGGGAGGAAGGCTGGAGCCCAGAACCCCAAGCCCAGCTGTGACCGTGCAGGGAGACTCTGTCTATTCATCCATTCCAACAGGGTGTCTGGGGTCGATTTGCACGTCGTCCTATCCACTCTGGAGGATGAGGCAGGAAGATCACTGGAGTTTGCAATT
>NW_006977950.1:0-5156 GCF_000164805.1 Carlito syrichta | reverse complement strand
TTCCCCCCGCCATCCCCACATATGAGGATCCCAAAAGCTTAGCACCTTTCAGCCCCAAACTCCACAATGCCTTCCCCCACTTTGGTGCAGGAGTTTCTGTGTCTCCCTGGCTGGGTTCCTGCCGAATCTCCTCTTCATGGAGAAAAATGTGCCCCAGACAGACTGACCCTCCTAATTGGCAATGAGGATCTTCCGCCAAGAAAGTCCAGGGACAAATCCATCACCCAGAGATATTTCTTCACCGCCAACCCAGTTTTTCCTGACTGTAAAGCCAGTCGTCCTGTGAACACACAATGCACAGTTGAGAATATATTTGGACAGGGTCTGACTCTGTCAGTCTCACACCCGTGGACATGACCCTCATTCAATGCCTGCCTCTAAATTGTGGGCTTGGGCGATCCTCCCTCCTCAGCATCCGGAGTGGCTGGCACGATGGGCACTTCAACCCCAGATGCCCTGCTTGGATGGGTGCAGACATGGAGTCTCCCTGAATTGCACAGGGCTGGCCTTGGGCTCCTGGGCTCCAAACATCCTCCTTTCTCAGCCTCCCAGGTTGCTGAGATTTCAGGCATTCACCACAACACCTGGCCTTCTGGTTCATTTTTGACGATCGATTGAGACTGGGCTCAGGGGCTCAGTCTTGTCATACCAGTGCTTTGGGAGACTGAGGCCCATGGCTATCCCAAGCCCAAGGGAGGAGACATGGCTGGTCACCTCAGCAAGAACTCCTCACTACCATCCATCCCAAATTAGCCAGACGTGGTGGCACCCGCCTGTCCTTCTGGCTCCTTGGAAGGCTGGGGACAATCTCACCAGAACCCAATTGCCCGAGGCTGCATGGCCGGGAGGGAGCCACCGCCCTCCATCCTGGGAAATGGAGTGAGACTCCAACTCAAAGATCAAAGGAAAAAAGGAAAAAAATTAAGAGCATCCATTTGTGTACTTAGTTTGGGTCATAGTGAACAGACAGAGATCATTTAGGAAGGAGGTGCCACCTTGGGCCTAGAGTTCCCAAAAGATGGTGGACTGGCAGACAATCGGGCTGAGGCTTTGGGAGGTTGAGGCGGGGGACCGCTGGACCCTGGGAGCTCGAGACCAGTCTGGGTCACATAGCAAGACCTCATCACTTCCTGTAATGCAAACACTGGGGTCACAAGTGGTGGCTCCCATGGTCCTGGCAACACTGGAACCACTGGTCTCCCTCTTTGTGTTGCCCCTGCCAACATAATGTACGAGTCCAAGCTCAAGGCCATCAGCCCCGTGTTGTGGGAAGCCTAGACAGGAGGCTGACTGAGTCCAGGGCTCAGAGACAAGCCTGGGCTGGCTGCGGTGTTGCCAAACTGCCTTGATTGCTCTGTGCCTCACGGCCACCCTAATTCGGAGCCGTCTGTTCCGTGAGCTCACACGAGTCTTTGCCGTGAGGCACTTTTGTAGGGGATGGAAGCAGACCTTCTGGGACATGTGTCCTAAGGGGCGGGATGGACTAGCCAGTTGCCATCTTTGAAACATCCCATGAATGACAGGCAGGAAAGTCCCTCTTCCTCTACCATCCCTGAGGGTGACTCCTCACGCTGCGTGGCAGGGGTGCTGGTGGTTGCGGTGGTGGTGACTATTATTATTTGGAGTCGGAATCCTTCTCTGTCAACCAGACCAGAGCACAGGGGAACACTCAAGGCCCCCGCGGACTCCATCTGTTGGGCTCAGGCGATCCTCCTGCCTTGGCCCTCTAAGTGGCTTGAACCACAGGCCTGAGCCACCATGCCAGACTAATCTTTGGATTTATTTTTGATGGCCGAGACAAAGACTCACACAGTGTCCCGAGCTGGTCTTGGACCCACAGTCTCAGGCTGTCCACTCGCCTTGACCTCAAAAGTGCCAGGATGCTGGTGTGAGTTCCGGAGCCCATCCTGTGGTTGTGGTGGTGGTGTTTGGTGTTATTATTCTGAGTCAGAGTACCGCTCTGTCTCCCAGGCCAGAGCACAAAGTCCACTCTTGGCCACCGCAGCCTCCAACCATAGGGCTCCGGCTATCCTACTGCTGCAGCCTCCCGAGTGAAGGGAAGGCAGGTGTGCATCACCAAGCTCGGCTCATTTTTTGGGCTTCATGTTGAGATGAGGTCTCACCAAGGCGTTCAGACTGGTCTTGAACATGGGGATTGAGGCAGTCCTCTTGCCTCAGTCTCCCAGAGTGCTGGGATAACAGGCATGGGCCCTGTATGTGGCCTCGAGACCCCTCTCAGGGCCCCACCATGAGTACCACTCACTTCTGACTACCCGGGTCCCCGGAGAGAGGAGCCAGACTCGGCAGCCATGCCCGTACCAAGGTAGTGCCTGTTGCAGGGTCATATCTTCACCAGGACGCCCACGCCTCCACACACCTTGATCAACAGGGTGGACCTGCTCGCTTCTTGCAGAGGCCACCCTGGGGCAGGACTCCCAGTATGTCTGCATCAAGGTAATCAATTAGCAGATGCCTTGACAAAAGTGGTCCTATGCCCTGTCCTTATAGATTATTTAGACCATCAAGTTCAGCAATCCCATAAAATTCATCATCAAAACGCTGAGGCTTTAAGGCACCAGTTTCACATTAAATGTACTTTGTGTCCTACTTCTAATAACCCCCTCCCCTCAGGAGTTAATACCCACAGATTAAAACCCAATGTTTTGTGACAAATGGAAGTGACTCATTTCTAAAGTTTTTGCAAATTGTCATTTCTATATGTGACAGTGGATATATTTACCCATGTAATTTTAGCCTCGCCCAGAACTGGGGAAACCTATAAAGATGTAGTCCAACCTTCATTCTTTTGTTTTTCACATCTGGTATTTCTAAGCAATTAAAAACTGATAATACTCCAGCTTATGCATCCAAAGATTTTCAGTCGTTTTGTACCCAATTTGGCATCTATCATTCTACAGAAATTCTGTATAATTCTCATGGTCAAGCTATATTTGAAAGCCCATCAAACGTTAAAAAATTAAATAATTACATTGCAGGAAGGGGAATTAAAATATAGTTCTCCCCATCATGGCGTATGTAATGCCATGTTTTTAATTAATCATTTCAATTTGGACTCTCAAGGACATTCAGTTATGAAAAAACTTTGGAATCCTGAGAAAACTGTTAAACCAATGTTAAAATGGAAAGATCTTCTTACAGGTCAATGGAAGGGGCCCAATGTCCTTTTAATATGTAGGAGAGGATATGCTTGCATTTTTCCCCAGGACTTACCCTCACATTTCTGGGTACAGGATGGTCTAATTAGACATGACTAGCCCCTTACCCCTGTCGAGGTACAGGCAGACGAGACATAAATCATGCCATCAGTCTGAGTCAGATACAGATGATGAAGAGAAGGTGTTGGTGCCAAAACTAAAATGTCTCAACATTCAACAACCACTTCCACCTCCACCAACTCGACCAAAGACATCTCATCATTCATCGTCTCCCATTCCTCAACCCAGATATTACCTTCGAGCTGTTGTGACTAGACAGTGCAGACCACCCACATGGGGACAAATCAAGTGGCTCACCCACAACCCTGAGGATCTGGTTCGCTCTCAAAACACTTCTCTCACTTCTTCTACTATTTCTGTTGCTATGCAGGCTATTATGCAGGGTTGCATTTATTCGGAGAAATCTTATTGGGCTTATATCCCAAACCCTCCAGTGTTCCAGCCTGTTACATGGGATGCTGAGATTATTACTGTTTTGACTAATCATTCCTCTTTACTAAGAGGCCCCACTCTTTTTTCATCACAAGTCAAAACTGTTATTAATCACATTTTTTCTTTTTCAGGTTGTTTCAGTTCTCCTCCAATACGTTTTAGTTTACCTAAAAAATCAGAATGCTCCCTTGATATTTCAGTTATTTAAACTCCTGTATCAATGCTATGGTAACTTATAGCCCCTCTTATCTTCCCAGAATGGCAAATGACGATATAATTGGTTTCTTAAATTATTGATACCTGGGGACTCTGACACTAAATTATCAACCAGGACTCGGAATGATCACCTGAGCCCTGTGGGTCGAGGCACTGGGAGACACGATCATGCCGCCATGCCCCAGCCCAGCCAATGGAGAGTCCAGCGACAAAAAAGACGCCTCCCACGTGTATCACTATGGGTGTCCATGGCTCCCTAGAGAATGTTCACGTGGGTGGGGGACGATGAATTGATTGGGTGAGGAAGGGGCCCTACCCCTGCCAAAGGTGGCATACAGGGAGACCAGAAACTGGACTGACTGTGGTGTTGTTGGACTGCTTTGATCGCTCTGTGACCGATGGCTGCCCTAGCTTGGTGCCATCTGTTCCATCAGCTCACATGCCTCTTTGCCATGGGGCACAGGTGTGCAGGGTGGGGGCTGGTCTTCTGGGGTACCTGGGCGAAGATGAGTGCTGGACGTGCCAGGTGGCCACCTTTGAAACCTCCCATGAAAGGCCAGAAAATGCCTTTCCTGTCCCATTCCTGGGTGTCAGGGGTGGTGGTGGTGGAGGTGGTGGTGGTGATTATTATTATTTGGAGGTGTAATCCCACTCTGTTGCCCAGGAGCACAGGGGAATGCTCATGGCCATCATAAACTCCACCTGCAGGACTCAGGCGATCCTCCTGCCTCGGCCCCCCGAGTGGCTGGAACCACAAGCCTGTGCCATCTCGCCCAGTTAATCTTTGGTTTAATTTTTGATGGTCCATGTCCCAAGCGGGTTTCGAACCCACAGGCTCAGGCCGTCCATTCAACTAGGTCTTTGAAGGGCTGGGATGCCAGGCTGAGGCCCTGATACCAGCCTGTGATTGTGGTGGTGGTGGTGGTTGGTATTAAAATTCTGATTCGGAGTCATGCTCTGTTGCCCAGGTCATAGTGCAGGGTTCAGCTCTCAGCCACCTCTGTCTCCACAGGCTCAGCACCAGTGATCCTCTTACCATGGCCTTCCGAGTGTCCATAGAGACAGGCGTTCATCACCACATTCGGCTCATTTTTTTGGCTTCTTGTAGAGACTAGGTCTTGCCAATGTTCCCGGGCTTGTCTTGAATCTGGGGGCTCAGGCCATCCTCTCATCTCGAGCTCCCATAGCACTGAGATGACAGGCCTGTGCCTCCGCCACTGGCCTCCACACCCCTCTAGGGATCAAACCACGAAGATTGCTACCTTGTGATAA
>NW_006977949.1:0-345 GCF_000164805.1 Carlito syrichta | reverse complement strand
CCTTGGTTTAAGTAATAACGGAATGTGGTGTGATTATTTGTGTCAGTTCAGGGAACAAAGCATGATGGGATTCCAGCAAAGTTCAAAATCCTTTCTGCTGTTCTTTTGTCAGAAGAGTGCTTCACTGGGCAATAGAGACCATTGGGCTTAAGGAGGAGAAACATCTGTATTCTACCTACCTCTGGGCTTAAGATGATTTTTTAGCTACCTCAAAAGACTGAATGAAGATGAAAAACAAAATGTCAGAAAAGAAGTTAGGTTCAAGGCTCCATGAAGTGATAAAATTCCTTTCCTTTAACTGTAGTCTAAGGTTCTAGATGACTTCACTCCTGAGTTAATTCAGGC
>NW_006977948.1:0-302 GCF_000164805.1 Carlito syrichta | reverse complement strand
GTCTTTGGATAATTTATATGTATTTGGTAAGGATGCTTCAAAATCAAATATAAGTGAAAGATATCATAGTTTACTTTTATATATTTTTGTTGAAAACATAACTCAATGTAGACAAATATCAATGCTTAATCAAGAGTCTGGTTAAAATCATAAACTCTGGAACTAAACTGTTTGAGTTCTCTATGTATTGCTTTCTCATCTATAAATTGTGAATAATTACAGTACTTTTCTCATAGGGTTGTTGTTGTGGGGGCTAATTAAGTTTGTGCAAATATAGTCTGTAGGATAGTACCAGTCACACT
>NW_006977947.1:0-658 GCF_000164805.1 Carlito syrichta | reverse complement strand
CTTTATCAGTGTAAGGAGGTTTTTGACAGATTCTCTTGGGTTTTCAAGATACATGATCATATCATCTGCAAAGAGAGATAACATGACTTTCGCTTTTCCTATTTGGGTACCCCTGATTGCCTTCTCTTCTCTGATTGCTGTAGCCAGGATTCCAATACTCTATTGAACAGGAGGGATGAGAGTGGGCATCTTTGTCTTATTCCAGTTTTCAGGAGAAATGGTTCCAGTTTTTGTCCATTGAGGAGTATGTTGGCTGTGGATTTCTCATAGATGGCTTTTACTGTTTTGAGGTATGTTCCCTGTATTCCTAGATGTTCAAAGGTTTTTATCAAGAAGGGGTGCTGGATTTTATCAAAAGCTTTTTCTGCATCTAATGATATAATCATGTGGTTTTTGTTTTGACATCTGTTGATGTATTTAATTACGTTTATGGTTTTACGAATGTTGAACCAGTCTTGCGTCCTAGGGATGAAGCCTACTTGTTCATGATGGATAATTTTTGGGATGTGTTGTTGAATCCAGTATGCTAGAATCTTGTTGAGAATTTTAGCATCTATGTTCATCAAAGATATTGGCCTGTAGTTCTCTTTCTTTGTTGAGTCTTTACCGGACTATGGTATCAATGTGATGTTAGCTTTGTAAAATGATTTGGGGAGAG
>NW_006977946.1:0-5166 GCF_000164805.1 Carlito syrichta | reverse complement strand
GGAATTGTGGGGCTCTCCAGTAGGAGAGGTGATTTCCTGCTTGCATGATGAGGAAAAATAAGTGCAGTAATTAGCAGTGTAAAGGCCCAGGCATGGTGGCTCAGCCCTGTAACTCCAGAACTTTGGAAGGCTATCCTGGGAGGGTTGATTGAGCCCAGGAGTTTTAGGCCAGCCTGAGCAACACAATGAGACCTCATCGCTACAAAAATTAACCAGGTGTGGTTGGTTGTGCTTGGAACCCTGGACAATGGGGGGCTGAGGCAGAAGGATCGCCTGAGCCAAGGTTGAGGCTGCCGTGAGCCGTGATTGAGCCACTGTACTCCAGCCTGGGTGACGGGGTGAAACTGAAAAAAAAAGAGTACGAAGAAAAAGGATTAATTTGTACAGCTGTGAACAGAGTTAAGGGAAACCTACAAAGGATGCCAAAGCACCCTGGAGTAAGCAACAGTGGGAAGCTGTTGCCATGAGGGGAGGGAGCAGTTTTAAAATCCTAAGGAAAGGAAGAGAGCCTCTGACAGACCAGGCCAAATGGTGGAGGAACAGGGATACACTGTAACCACCCAACAGGGAGACCTCAGGGGAATGAGCACCCTGAACTCATGTCCTTGTGCCCTCAGCCTCCTTCAAGTGGCTTCCACCGACCGAACCCCACAGGAAACTAGATGGTAAAAGAGTCACTGGTGAAATTCATCAGTCTTCCAGGGTGCAGAGTCCGAGGAGGAGAGGACTGTAGAGGCCAAAGGAAAACTGTCTCTTCGCCTTCTGAAGGGACTGGAAAATCAATGGGCAAAAGGCAGGTTAATAGGAGATAAATGACATACAAATTAATTAGTGTGCTTGGGGAAAATCACAGTGATTGCTCGATATCCCAATGGGGTACAGGTGCTTAATCATCCTACTTCTTATGGGAAAGGGAGTTGGAGAGGTATGGAGATTTTAGGGGGCAGTAAGTGATCTTTAGGGGAATTCTGTGGAGTTGAAGTATACACGATGGTCTGGGACAAAGTCTGTTGGGCCCACCGAGCAGACAATGGTTTGTGATGGAAACCTGTGCAGATGTGCGGAAGACTACAGACTTTCTCCCTGTGAAATGGGTTTTGTTAATGAAACCTCAGGGAAGAAACCAGAGCTCACTGTTTTCTTCTTTCAAGGGTCCAGACATCAGGTAGATAAGGGAACTTCTAGGAACAACTGCGTCCTGTGTTTTGGGAGAGTCAGCGGCTTGAGAGACAGGAGATGGGAGATCAGAACTTGAGGCTTCTTCTTCAGTTCAGTATGTCAAAGTACCATATTTTGGGGTATTGGTTTCTGAGTCTAACCTTAGAGCATGGGTTCAGAAAGGCAAATTGGAAATACCCAGCATGGTTCATCACGTTTGTCCATCAACATCCATGTTTGTCCTTTTTTATGGATGAAAATTCCAAATTCCTTGTCCTGCACATGGGGGACTAAAAAAGTCCCATTGGCTACATACCAGTTCAGTCAAACTCCCACCTGAAACTTAAATCATTAGCCATCACATCACTTTTTATATGAGGCACTGGGAAAAATGTTGAGAAAAAGGTCATCCTAAAACATAGCTGTCACAGTCCCTGCTTCTATAGTGGGCCATGAGGCTTGAGGTAATAACCACAGGTTCTCTCTTCTCCAGCCCATTTTGTATTCCTTTTATTGTCTTCAGGCACCTTAGCCACATGGGGCTCACTTTCTGAGGGGAATGTTCCAGCCACTCATATCTGTAGATCCTCGGTGTATCTTTTTGCGTTTGTATGGGTTGCTGCATTTTCTGCTGACAAGGCTTCTTGGGCATGGGACTCCTAACATCCTCCCTAGTAGGAATCTCTGGGTCCTAGATGTAATCCTGCCAACCCTGTTTATGTTGGGAACTGGTCACGGAGGCCCACCTGAACATTAGGGGTCAAGGTAGGCTGTGGACCCTGAGACCACTAAGATGTGTTCTCTCCTCCTTTCTCTCCTCCTTTTTTGCTATTTAGCACATTCTCTCCTCCTTTTTTGCTATTTAGCACATCTCATTAGAAGGAACTTTGATGATCAAAGCATGAAACTCTGAGAGTGTAACAGGCATGGCTTACTTTAGGAGTCCATTGTTCCTGTTTCTCACAGACTGTGGTTTCGGCTTTAAACAACACAGTTCAAACTCAGGTCACATTTGGGAGCCTTTAATATGGTACAAGCTTCTTTATAAGATTTTAAAGTATATTTTTAGAATTAGTATATACATATAAAGTGCTGTTTCAACTTTAATTATATAGATAATTATCTAGAGTTACTAGAAATGGCCCAGCACGAACTTTGGGCTGGGCCACATTCCTAAGGGCCTGGCGCGTACTTTGGACTAGGCTGCATTCTTTTAAACCAGTTTTAGCTACAGTTGGTGTAGGGTTTTTCTACTTATTATAGAAATTGAATTTATTTTATTCATAGAAAGTATTGTAGAATAGGTTATGCTACGTCAGTGAATTATGTTACTTCAAGCATGATCAAACATGATATTTTGAGGTTTAGTAAGAATACAGTTAACTTTAGAAATTCATCATTTCCATTTTCTACATTTGTGGTTTTGGCTTTAATACAATTTACAGTTTATATTTGGGTTTTATTTTTAGAAGCTTTATTGCTGATGATCAGCTTTATATATTAGGATTAGGAATTAGAAACTTTTATAGAAGTTAAAATAGATATATAGGATTTTAGAACAGCCATTTTGTTAAGAGATTGTAATCAATTGTTCCTAGAAACAGCCCAGCATGATCTTTTGATTGTGCCACATTCTTTAGGAACTGGTTGGGGCTATAATTAAGAGTTTCTATAGTGTAGGTAGAATTAACGTAAAATAGAAAGGAATTAGACTTAATTTAGTCATTAGGTGTTGTGTATGCATAAGTTTTAAAAGTTATTGATTATTAGAATATTATGATGTTAGAATTGTTGTATTGCTTTTGAGGAATATTAACGAAGCATGAGGAACAGTGAGATAATTTTGGGATTGCCCTTCATGCTTGAGGAAACACCTGGTGGGTGGGGGACACCCCTCCACCTACTCAGAAGACGTATCCCCTTAAAGAAAAGTCGACAGCAACTTCAGCGAGAAAAAGTCCTTCAGAAACAAAGCCGAAAACTTGGGCTTCAAGATGGATCAACCTCTTTACCTCCAGAGCAGCTGCTTTTTACACCTAAACAGAGATTTAACACTCAGAAACCACATTTTTCTTCCCCTATTCTTCCTCTCACCTCTCCTGTTGGTGACAGAAATCCAAAGACTATTGAAATTCAACCAAGGGAACCAGGACATGAGAATTCCCATGATGGTCACAAAAATACTGATGTTCTTCCTCCAAAGTCAGAATGTAAATTGGAGAAAAAGAAAGTGGAATTGTTAGTAAGTCTATATATCCATGAGACTTTTTGTTTTACATTTTTTTCCCATTTGGCTTTGAGGAAATGTTTATTTTAACATTTTCTCTGTTTTATATTCAATCCTGGAAATGTGATGAATAAACTATTGAAAAATAGCTACCACCCAGGTACATTAAATATGCCAGGCACTGTTTAGCATTTTATATGCTTTATATCACTTAGTCTTCATAACAGCCTAAGTATTTTATCATTTTCACTTTATAGATGAATTGTCTGGGACTGAGAAGATATTATCTTCCTAAAGCTAATACACAGCTAGTAGATAGTAGAGATTTACATTGAAGCCCATCTGGATCCAAAGTCTGTGCCCTTCACACTAACCAGAAGCAGTTCTTATGTGCATAGTACCTCTCCCCAAACAGACCCCATTCTTCAGCTTCCAGACTACTACTGTGGCCCAGAAGAGGGTACTTGCAAAGAGATGTGAGGGGGTGGGCAAAGGAGAGAGTGTAGGAAATTGAAAGGACTAATTATATAATTCAGTTGCATCATTAGATTTACTTTTATTCTTTCTTTAATGTCTTGTGTTAGAAATGACTTGCATAATTTAGTTTATCCACACTCTTGTGGAAATTGCCTTTCTATGATGTGAATTTTTAGAATTTTTACAGCTTAGTTTTTTAGAAATTTTTAATAGAATTTTTTGATAGCTTATATTTTAGTATGTATTCTTATTTTTCTATTTCCTCCTGAGCTATCACTAATAGAGGAGAAAGGATGGCATTTGTTTCTGTTTTCTCTTTTCTGTCTTTCAAATTATCTTCTTTCTAATCTCTGATATTTTTCTGAGCTCTGTTGATTCAGATTCTATACTGTGACTTTAAAATGTTTGCTGCTTTGTACTTATAAAATTGGAAGATAATACATGTTTTCAGGTCTTTGAAGTTTTTCTTAAGTCCAACATTCACATCTTAGCTCATAATTATCTAATAATAAAAAAGAAAATAGCCGAACATGGTGGCTCATGCCTGTAATCCTAGCACTTTGGGAGGCTGACGCAAGAGGATTGCCTGAGCCCGTGAATTTGAGACCAGCCCGGGCAACATGGTGAGACCTCATCTCTACAACAAATCAAAAAATTAGCTGGGTATGGTGGCATACACCTGTAATTCCAGCTACTTGGAAGGCTAAGGTGGAAGGATTATCTGAGCCCAGCAGGTTGAGGCTGTAGTGGCCGTGAGCAGCATGCCACTGCACTCCAGTATGGATGACAGAGTGAGACTCCAACTCAAATAAATACATAAAATGTTTTCTGCCCACTAGGGGTTTGCAACTAAGAAATCATTTTAATAGGCAATATAAAACCACATGAATTATGAAATTAATATTGAATAAGTGCATACATTTAAATGTCTTCAAGTGTGGTTTATCAGCAAAGGCCTGAGACAAGTGGGAGCTTGAACTGGACAATTTAGATAGGATGTCATTAGGGAAATTATTTTTAGATATATTGCAGTATCTTTATGGAAGACATGCAATCTGAGGAACCATGACTTTATAGAAGACATGTAATCTGAGGAAAAGGAGAAATTCTGAGCTTGTAAGGAGAAAGGAAAGCTGTGTCCTAGAGAATGCAGAGATGACATCACACTTCTCTGGGAGAGGCAAATGATGAGCCAGCAAATAGAAAAAGAAATGAGGAAGGATTTGGAAGCAGAAGCTGCCTGTCTAGTGAGTTCACTGATGTGTCAAGATATCACCAAAACCTCTGAGGGAGAAAGTTCCCAG